>NW_028097681.1:24765-193031 GCF_014824575.4 Sturnira hondurensis | reverse complement strand
TAACAGGAAGCTAAACAACAAAACAAACAAGCAAGCAAAATATAACCAAAGACACTGAAATAGAGAACAGGCTGACAGTGACCAGAGGGGAGAGGGGAGGGAATTTCAGGGGAAATAAGGGAGGGATTTAGAGGAACCTATATAAAGGATACATGGACAACAACTGAGAAGGGTGGAAATGGGAGGGAGGGGGGAGGATGGGGGGTGGGATGGGATGGGAGTAACAGACAGAAAACTGTACTTGAAAAATAATTAAATAAAAAAATGAAAATAATGGGGAAAGGACTTGAACAGACACTTCTCCAAGGAGGACATACAGAGGATCCAGAGACACATGAAAAGATGCTCAATATCACTAGCTATCAGAGAGATGCAAATTAAAGCCACAATGAGATACCACTTTACACCAGTCAGAATGGCCGTCATAAACAAAGCAACAAACAACAAATGTTGGAGGGGTTGTGAGGAAAAGGTGACCCTAGTTCTCTGTTGGTTGGGATTGCAGACTGGTACAACCACTATGAAAAACAATATGGAATTTTCTAAGAAAACTAAAAATGGACGTGCCTTTTAACCCAGTAATTCCACTGCAGGGATTATATCCTAAGAACCCTAAAACACCAATCCAAAAGAACGTATGCACACCAATGTTCATAGCAGCACAATTTACAATAGCCAAGAGTTGGAAGCAACCTAGGTGCCCGTCAGTAAATGAATGGATCAAAAAACTATGGTACATATACACAATGGAATTTTATGCTGCAGAAGGAAAGAAGGAGCTCCTACCCTTTGCAACAGAATGGATGGAACTGGAAAACATTATGCTGAGTGAAATAAGCCTGGCGGTGAAAGACAAATATCATATGATCTCACTTTTAACAGGAACTTAAATAACAAAACAAACAAGCAAGCGAAATATGACCAAAGACACTGAAATTCAGAACAGGCTGGCAGGGACCAGAGGGGAAAGGGGAGAGAACTTCAAAGGAAAGGGGGAAGGATTCACAGAAACTAGTATAAAGGACCCATGGAGAAGAACTAAGAGGGGTGGAAATGGGAAGGAGGTAGGGAGTATGGGGGTGGGGGGTGGGCTGGGAAGGGAGTGTGGGACGTAAAACTGAACTTGAACAATAATTAAATTTAAAAACGATAACAAGGGAATATAGTCAATAATATTGTGATATTGTGATATTGTAATATTGTGATATTAGGAAAGGGGAGGTATTTGTTACTTTACTATAAAACATTTGGCACTATACTCCTAGGCTTTATGATTGTTCAGCCAAAACAATCAGGGATTTCATGGTTATATCAGAAGTTAAGAGCTACCATTTGGTCCCTCATCATAAAATGTATACTAAATATAAGAGATACATTTAGATTTCAAGCACCACAGCCCAGCTTAGCACTTTGTAACAATTGTCAAATGTACATTTCACAGAAATGCATTTTATATCATAGTGCATTGAGGAACTACCTTCTCCAATGCAGAAAAGAGGCACAGAGGGATTTATTATTGTGCTCAAAGGTATAAACCAAGGAAGAGATGGAGTTTTGATTGCAAGCAGTCAGAACACTTCCAGTTTGGAGATTCTGGGCCAGTGGTTCTCAAACAGAGATGACTTTGCCCCTGGGGATGTTTGCAATTGGCTGCTAAACACCTGCAATGCGCAGGACAGCACTCAACACAGAGAATTACTCAGCCCCAAGTGTAAACAGTGATGAGGTGAAAACACCTGTTGTACACCAGTACTTGTCCACTTCATTGTGCATACGAGTCACTACACATTGGAAGTCACCAAAGTTTGAAGTTCAAATGCAAATTCTGGTCTCCAGTGGGCCCAGAGACTGTGTTTCAGGCAAATTCCCAGGTGATGTTGAAGGTGCAGGTCTTCTTGTTCTGAGGACCACAGTTTGAGTAGCTGGCTATGGCCCTATCTTAAAGTTAGGAGAGGGTAATTTTAGGTGTTCTCCACCAGGAATCTTCCGTGTATGTAATTTTGAAAGACAAATTTGCCACTCATTTTATAATGAATGGATAAATGAGAGGAGGAGAAATTCTGTGTTTGATTATTTTATGTTAGAGCCCCAGAGAGGCAGATAATAATTTTTATCTGGGAAAGGCTTAGTGGTAGGCAGAAAAAATGCCTCAAAAGATTTCAATAAGCTAATTTAGAGAACTTTAAAATATGTTAGTTCACCCAGCAGAGTAACTATGATAAGAGATGAAATAAAGTTATTATTCACTTGTCATACAACAAGGAGACAAGAGACTAGCTCGAATTACACAGGTTGGTCAAATGAGCTCACAGTGCTCCTCTAAATGTGAAAGGGAGCTGAAGTATTGGAGTCAGAGAGGCAATTGAAGAAGCTCTGCTGCTGGATTAAAGATGGATAAACATAATAAAATAAATTCTAAGATATTAATTGTCATCTGTAAATGAAAAAATAAAAAAATTGCAGCAACTAATTTTAAGATTTGCATTTAATTTTTTTATTTTTCAGTTTGAGTTGACATATATTAGTTTCAGGTGTACAACATAGTGATTAGACATTTATATACCTTACAGAGTGATCACCCTGATAAATCTAGTACCATCTGACAACATATGTAGTAGTTAAAATATTATTGACTATATTTCTTATGCTGTACTTAACATCCCCATGACTATTAAGCCTCTCAAGCCATTCAGTGAGCATTGCTTAGGTACAGCGATTTCGTGGTAAAATTCTACCCTCAAATAAAGAATGAAAATTAAAGTCCATGTTGAGACACTCTGCCCCACTGGGTGGTACAGAGAATTCCCCATTGCATAAGTGTAAATGTTCTGACCTTGAAGCCTTTGAGGATATAAGATAGAAAACATAATTTATTAAAATTATAGTCCTCCTTTAAATCATTGTATCAAAATTTCTACATTCTCTCCATTGTCTGTTCACTCATTCATTATTTTTATTTCTATTCCCTCCAACTTTCTCTCAAGATGTCTTTAGCATAATAAATGTGAATATATGTGATTCTGTGTGCATGTACATATATGTATGTAAACATGCTTATCTGAGAAGAAAACACACACAATTGCACACACACACACTCTTAAACTTAAACTTTGCCTTTCAACTCAATAGAGTACTGCAACATATTTCATTTATTCTGCAGAATATTTATCTGTAATTAGAATTTATTATCTGATATTATTGATAGAAATGAAGAAACCAGTTCAAGGTGATTACATTTTTAACAATAACATAACAGGAGAGTTAACATTTATACACCTTTACAAAGTATACCCAAATGGAGATGTGAGGTATAAATTCTCAATTTTTCTATTCCTCACTTGATTTAGCATGTTGTATGTGCTGTACATTGTATCTAATTGTGCTCCATGAATTAGTTAGGAATTCAACTTTCTAGTAGAGCATGGCTCAGGGTCACATCTAGAGCACAGGTAGCTGAGTCACACCCAGACTGGGAGAAGTTCTGGGAGAATCTCTTCTAACCAAGAGGAAAGGAAATGTTATACATCAATATGGGAATAAATAAATTCATTTCCCCCATAAATTAATGAGTCACTTGCATGTATAAAGGGAATAAACTGACATCACTTGGTTCAGCAGAGAAGAGCACTACAGCCACACACAGCATCATGGATGAGCCTTAAAGACACAATAGAGAGACTGACAGCTGAATATATACTGTGAGGATACAGTCAGGACTCAGAACAACTTCCCACCATATAACTCCACTGGTAATAAGTGCATCATATTAAACCATTTGCTTCTAGGATAACAGTACGCAGCGAAAGCTAACTGATTACAAGAATCAGAGTGAACAGAACTGAAGGAAAATATCATAATCAACCATTTGTCATTGTAGGTCATTCTTCCAATATTTGAAGATGGCACTCATGATGATCCCTACTGAAGTTCACTTCAGAAAACTGCATTGAAAAGTGACTCCATCAGATTCCCTTGTAGGTAAGCAGGAGAGCTTGGAAGAACATGTATGTTTGGGTAACACATATGACTCTGAATCACAGGACTGACAAAAATTCAAGCTCTCTGGTGAATCACTGTTCGGCCATTTATGTACGTATATGACATATCTATAGATCACATATATAATATATACACTGCATGAGATTGATAGAGTTCTTTCCCTACCTCTCCAGTGGTTAGGACAATATTTAGAGAAGTGGGAAATACTTCATTTAGAAAAATAGAGAAAATCATAGTTTTAAGCAGCAATGAAAGTTTTCAAATGGAGGGCCAAAGATCATTCAAAGGAAACATAATTACCCCCCAATGGTTCACAAGCCTAAATTCCTTTATACATGGACACCTATCTTATATACATCGATAAGTAAACATACACCATAAAAAGAGTTTGCCTAGCAATAAATGTATGACTTAAAATTTTGCTTCTTCACACTTAAGGTTTTCTTTGCCTGTAAGCACATATTATGTCAAACTATGTTATGGTAGTGAGATATGAAGAAATGATGTACAAGAAGTGTTACACTGTGATCTACTTTCCTTTCCTATGAAATGATGTAAATGGCTTTGGTTACCAAATGCAGTGTACTTCCATAGGCATAGTACCACTCAAAATTTTCCTTTCAGTGAAACAAAAGAAAAATTATTCAGTATGATATATTTCATTTCAAAAAAATTTTTTCTAAGAAATTCACGTAGACTCCATGAGATAGATGGCAGTATCTAAATATCTCATCCGAGCCCGGGAATAAATCTGGGAGAGAAGAAAAATGACAAAGAAAACCTGCTATATATGACAAAGTTGACAAGTAAATAAAGTCATCGGCTTAAATATTATAGAGGAATTGAAATCACAGAAATACAAACCTGAGAAAATAAACAGAGAGAGTACTTTCTACTCCCACAACCTGATCACAACATCTGGCTCTGAGGCTTTGAGCCCTGCAATCATGGGCATTTGTTTATTTAGCCCTAGGACAAATGGTCCTTATAGAGCTGCCACCCCAACTAATCTTCTCAGAGCCCCCATTATGTCTCTGTTCCTGAGGCTGTAGATGAAGGGGTTCAGCATGGGTGTGACCACAGTGTACATCACTGAGGCTGTTGCACTTGACTGTGAGCTGTGAGTACCAGCAGAGCTGAGATACACTCCTAGACTTGTACCATAAAATAAGGAGACAACTGAGAGGTGAGATGCACAGGTGGAAAATGCTTTATATTTCCCCTGAGCTGATGAGATTGCACATATTGAGGTCACAATCTTAGAGTAAGAGTAAAGGATCCCAGCCAGGGGACCACCAGCAAGTAGGAGAACTGAAAAATACATCACCATGTCATTCAGGAAGGTGTCAGAACTGGCAAGTTGGTTTATCTGATTGATTTCACAGAAAAAGTGAGGGATTTCCAAGTCTGCACAGAAGGATAGTTGTAATACCATTAAGCTTTGTAACAAGGAATAAAAAGAACTCGTGATCCAGGACACCAAGACCAGCAGTCCACAGAGTCGGGGGTTCATGATGACCATGTAGTGCAGGGGATGACAGATGGCTACAAATCGGTCATAGGCCATCACAGTGAGGAGGAAGTGGTCCAATAGACCAAAGCATAGAACAAAATACATCTGGGTGATGCAGCCTGCATAGGTGATGGCTTTGCTCTGTGTCTGGATGTTCACCAGCATCTTTGGGATGGTAGTGGAGGTGAAACAGATGTCTACCAAGGACAAGTTTGAGAGGAAGAAGTACATGGGCATGTGGAGGTGGGAGTCTGAGCTGACAGCCAAGATGATGAGCAGGTTTCCCAACACAGTGATCAGGTACATGCAGAGGAACAGCCCAAATAGGACGGGCTGCAGTTCTGGTGCCTCTGATAGTCCCAGGAGAAGAAATTCCAAAATTTGTGTAAGATTCACTGCTTCCATGTGGTAGAGTTGACTAACAGGATATAAGTAAAATACAAGACTCATTTTGATTCATGTAAGCATTAGTAACCTAGCTTAAGAACTACCATTTATATTTTAGAATCAAGAAAATAATGTGATATATGGTGTGTGGTCTGGTATCCTTTAGGACATCCCAACTGCCATTTCTCATTAGAATTCTTTCTCTGCATAAAGACATATGAGGAATTCTTGTATCTTACTCAATTTTTTCAGTAAGAGAAGAAAAAGTGAAAAGGCAATGGATGTGATGTAAAGCACAGCATGATGATTCAAGCTAATAATACTGAATCGTGTATTTGAAACTTGCTAGAGAGGAGAGTTTCAAAGTCCTTATCAAAGAAAAACGTTGTCACTGTGTGGTGACAGAGGTTAACTACGCTTAGTGTGGAGGTCATTTTGTATTATACACAAATATGATATCATGTTGTACACCTGGAACAAATAAAATGTTAATGTCTGTTCTAATTCCAAAATATTGCATGCTAATTGGTTCTTATGCATAAAAGTATTCAAATTAGTGTTTATAATTTTCAAAGTTATATGATGTTCTCACTTCCTTCTTTATCCTTTTACACTAGAACTACAAAAACTTTATATGTGACCTTTTCTATGTGGTCAAAAGAACATTCAATAAATCAATTACTTAAACCAAAAAATTATACTTCAATTTAAAAATGTTTTTCGAGACCGTAATAGAGAGTACACAGCATCACTGGTTGATAGATTAAACTACACAAAATTTGTAAACTTTATACATTCTTCAAAAATGCATGTACACATACATAAAAGAGCAAATGGAAAACACACACATTGTGTAAAAACTCCATTTTTTTTGTTAGAAAGAACTCTATAAAAATAATCTAAGGGGCTACTATGATGGTAGTGGGTTATCAGAACTCAACTATAGTTAGTATCAAAAAATAAACTAAGGGAATATAGTCAATAACATTGTGATAAGCTTGCATAGTAACAAGTAATTACTAGACTTAGTGTGGCGATTGCATTGCAAGGATATAGATGTGAGTCACTCCATTGTATGCCTAAAACTAATGCAATATTGTCCACAAACTATACTTAAAGAAACAAACAAAAAGGCAATAAAAATACTCTGATAACATTACCCAAGGGCAAGACACTTTCAGGTGCACAACATAGTGAGTTATAATACTGTGGTCCAACTATAATTTAAAATAAATTAATACACATGTAAATAAAAAAAAACTTGGACTGAAAAATTTAAAAAGGACTCTATATGGCTACCAAACCCACACATTGCATTACTCAGCCCCACAGGAAATGAAATAATTAAAAAGGAAACCTCATCAGCACACTTGTTTTCACCTACCAAATAAATGCTTCTTCATGTGAATAGCCAGAGTGAGAGAAGATGCTGTGAAATGCATGTCTCATGCACTGCTATTGCAAGAGTGGGTTTGCGAGCCTTCCTTGGTCCACATCTTTCTCATCCATAGAAAGACACAGTCTAATAGGCCCCATCACAAAATTTTTAAATGCCCTCACATCACTGTCTGTTCCTCCACAGCTAATAACCTATCTGTCTATTCCTGTTCATTCAACTTATGTTCTACTTCTACTGGAAGGACCACTCCAATTCCCTCTCTTAATATTTCTTCAATTAAAACCACTTACTTAGTTGTCAACAAAGACACCTGCATTTCTGAGTATGATGTTCACTTTCCTTTCCACATCATGAATAAACATTCATTTATTATTAAAGCCAGCCAGCAACCACAGTCATCACTGGTATCTATCTGGGCAATGTTGGAAGGGTTCTTGGGTGATTTCAGGTTCAAGTTCTTGGTTTCCAGTCTCTCTGATCCTCTCCTGCCATGTCTGCTGGGCTCTCAGACTCACCTGCATGGGAACTCTGATGAGAAGGTGTTCCTGTGGGAGTCCAAAATCTTCCCTCAGTGGTTGATGATGGAGACTGAAACTCTGTCCCAGACAAGACAGCAAGGGGTGGTCAAGCATTGGTCTCCCTGCCAGATTCAGGACTCCAAGGGAAACAGTCACCTTTCTCCAACCAAAGATTGCACATGCTAAGATGCTGCGGTACAGGGGCTACTTATAGCTCTCCAGGTCTGCTAGTTAGGCACATTTACTTCTCAGCACTGTAACCTCTAAGCACAGAATTCTCCTTGGGGACACTGGTATGGATAGAATGGAGAGTTTTCCTGCTCATTCGCTGTTCCTAGGAGACTATGTAATAAGCCATCTTATTGTGTACAGTTTTGACTAGTCCTTCTCAACTAACTGCCCTGCTTCCTGATGCCTGTCTGCACCTCATCCCAACTCTGTGTTAAACTTTCTGAATGGATGGATCTGAAGGGTATTGTGCTCAGCGAAATAAGCCAGTCAGAAAAAGACAAATACTATGTGATTTTACTGGTATGTGGAATATAAAGAACAAAATAAATGAACAAACAAAATGGGCACAGTCTCATAGACACAGAGAGCAGACTTGTGCTTACCAGAGGGGAAGTGGGTTGAGGGACTGGGAGGAAAAGGTAAAGAGAGTTAGAAGTACAAATTGGCAGTCACAGAATAGTCTCAGGATGTAAAGCAGAGCATAAGAAACATAGTTCATAATATTGTAATATCTCTGTGTGAGGCCAGTTGGGTACTGGAAATACCAGGCAGAAGATGGTGGGGGGGGCAGAACACTATGTAAAGTTTATGATTGTCTGACCATTGTGTTGAATACCTGAAGCTAATGCAGAAAGATATTAACAGTAAACTGTAATTGAAAAACAGAAAGTCTTATTCTGAGAAATTTGTCCGACTGGTCTTTGGGCCTTCAAGCATTGAGTTACAGTGAGATACATCCCTGTTATCCTTAGAAAATCACTATTTTCCTCTTTAGGAAAGGGGAGGTATTTGTTACTTTGCTATAAAACATTTGGCACTATACTCCTAGGCCTTATGATTGTTCAGCCAAAACAATCAGGGATTTCATGGTTATATCAGAAGTTAAGAGCTACCATTTGGTCCCTCATCATAAAATGTATACTAAATATAAGAGATACATTTAGATTTCAAGCACCACAGCCCAGCTTAGCACTTTGTAACAATTGTCAAATGTACATTTCACAGAAATGCATTTTATATCATAGTGCATTGAGGAACTACCTTCTCCAATGCAGAAAAGAGGCACAGAGGGATTTATTATTGTGCTCAAAGGTATAAACCAAGGAAGAGATGGAGTTTTGATTGCAAGCAGTCAGAACACTTCCAGTTTGGAGATTCTGGGCCAGTGGTTCTCAAACAGAGATGACTTTGCCCCTGGGGATGTTTGCAATTGGCTGCTAAACACCTGCAATGCGCAGGACAGCACTCAACACAGAGAATTACTCAGCCCCAAGTGTAAACAGTGATGAGGTGAAAACACCTGTTGTACACCAGTACTTGTCCACTTCATTGTGCATACGAGTCACTACACATTGGAAGTCACCAAAGTTTGAAGTTCAAATGCAAATTCTGGTCTCCAGTGGGCCCAGAGACTGTGTTTCAGGCAAATTCCCAGGTGATGTTGAAGGTGTAGGTCTTCTTGTTCTGAGGACCACAGTTTGAGTAGCTGGCTATGGCCCTATCTTACAGTTAGGAGAGTGTAATTTTAGGTCTTTTACACCAGAAATTCTCTGGGTGTGTAATTTTGAAAAAATAAATTTTCAACTCATTTTATAGAGGAAGGTAAATTCTGTATTTGATTATTTTATACTAGAGTTCTAGAGAGACAGGTAATAATATTTACTGGGAAAGGCTTAATGGTAGGCAGAATAAGGGCCCCAAAAGATGTCAACAACCTAATTCAGAGAACCTTGAAATATGTTAGCTATCCCAAAAGGATAACTATGATAAGTTACTATGATAACTATGAAATAAAGTTACTAGTCATTTGTCATACAATAAGACTAGTTCGGATTTTGCAAGTTGGTCAAATGTCTGCACAATGGTCCTCTAAATGTAGAAGGGAGCAAAAGAATTGGTGTCAGAGAGGCATTTGAAGATGATCTGTTGTTGACATTGAGGTTTGAGGACAGGCCATGGGCCAAGGAGTGCAGGAGGCTCTGGAAACTAGAATTGGAAAGGCAAGGCCTTGCATTCTTTCCTGGATCACCCAGAAAAATCCAAGCCCTGCAGACATTTTGAGCTAAGCCCTTTAAGACTCATTTAAAGCATCCAAACACTAAAACTCTAAGATAGAAAGTTGGTTGTTTTAAGCCACTAGTGCAGTAATTTGTAAAAACGGGAATGGGAAACTAATGTAGACATTGATCCAATAAGATATTCTTCAAGGACACTGAGTTGAAGCCTCACAATCATTCAGTTATCTTCCTTTGAGCAAAGGTATTTTGTGTTGAAATCCTACATTAAACAGAAACAAGTTACAGCTAATGTAGAGCTACTTGGCCTCATAGGTGGTACAAAGAATTTCCCATTGCATAAATGAAAATGCGGTCCTGACCTTGAAGCCTTTGAAGCTTTAAAGTGAAAAAAAGTTATTCATTAAGATTAAGGTCACATGTTTTACTTAAATCTTTGTGTCAAGATTTCTAATTCTTTCTATTTCATGTTAATTCACACCTTTCTTCTTTTCATTTCTATTTTGTCCCAATTTCTTTCAAGGTTTCTTTCATCATAATAAATGGGATTATAAATGAGTCTGTGTGCATGTGAATACATATCTGTGAGTGCATTTGTTTGTGAGATGTATATGACTTTGGACAATATGGTTTCATAGGTAAACACAGCTTGCTTTTTTTCAAAATGATATCAAAATTACAACTAAAATATAGTATAGCCATCACTCAGAACCATCAGAAATCAAGTCGAGTGGAAGTCTTACACCTACAGAATTAAGGAAACCCCATTCATCCAGACCAGTAGAAGGGATGAAGATGTGGACGAGGCTGGTCTCACATTCAAATGTGCTGGATAAAAATTTAGGAGCAGTATCTCAGGAGTGAACAGTCCCAGCCCCACACTAGATCCCCCAGCCCAGGTTCTAGCACAAGAAAGACAAGTCCCCATAATTTTTGGTGGCACAAACCAGCAGGAATTTAGTTGGTAGAAGAAATTTCTGGAGTCCAAAGCAGTTCCCCTTGAAGAACCCACATACAGACTTACTCACATTCACTCCCTCTGAGCTCCAGCACTAAGGTAGCAGCTTGAGGGACACAAGTGGCATAGGGGAGAAACTGAAGTGCCTGTCATTAAGGTGAGAGTTGGGGTAGTTTCCTCTCAGACAGAAAGGCAAGCAGAGGCTATTGTCCTTTTCTGAGCTCTCCCCTCCAAAAAGCCACAGAGCCAGCAGGATGGTCCTGTATCTGAGACTCCATCAACCTGGCTAACACTGTTTGCCCTGTCCTGGGAATCCCCTGAGACTCCATCCCATCCAACTTTTGGGCCCACCCAAACTGTTAATCATGACTATTCCATATAGATATATAGATGGATGTTCTTTCCTCGTGCTTCACAACCTCCTAAATCCTATCAAACAAGCAACTGCTGGTCTCAATGAGACCCCAGACTCTGTAACTCTTGCTAAGTGGCCCCAGGCCTGGCATTAGCAGCAGCAAGCCTAGATTCACTCTTCGGCTTTCCCTGGGAATTTGCAAGACCAGCACAAGTAGCAGCCATCTCAGACAGTTTTATAGCTTGTGCAGGGTGAGCCCTGGGCAGAACCCAGGTGGGGGTTGACCTTGGCCTGCACCACCTGGGAAATCCCAGAGCCTGCACACCCAGTAGACAGCTACAGACCACCACCCTGCTCCTGCACAACTGGTCCTCCATGGAGGGTGGATATTTCTGGTCAGTGGTCACTGCAAATCTGGCAGTGTGTACGCAGCCCACCTGGAGGGCACATCTCCACACCATGCTTATGTGATAGAGGAGGCTGAGCCAAAGGACCCTCAAGGGCACTTAGTACATTGGACCATACTACCCAGACAGGGAGTCATAGCAGCACTACCTAATACGTAGAAACAAACTCAGGGAAGCTGCCAAAATGAGGAGGCAAAAAAAAAAAACATGGCCCAAATGAACGAACAGATCAAAACTCCAGAAAAAAGAGCTAAACAAAATGGAGATAAGCAATCTGTCAGATGCACAGTTCAAAACACTGGTTACAAGAATGTTAAAGAAACGTAGTGAGTACCTCAACAGCCTAAAAAAGATCCAATCAGAAACGAAGGATTTACTAATTGAAATAAAGTATAATTTACAGGGAAACAATGGTGGAGTGGTTGAAATTGAGAATCAACTCAATTATTTGGAACATAAGGAAGCCACGAAAAAAAAAAAACCCAACCAATCACAACAACAGAAGAAAAAAGAATCAAAAAAGAGAAAATAGTGTAAGCAGTTTGTGGGACAACTTTAAGTATTTCAATGTTTCATTATAAGAGCACCAGAATAAGAAGAGAAAGAGCAACAGATTGGAAATCTATTTGAAAAAAATAAAGAAAGCAAACTTCCCTAATTTGGTGAAGGAAATAGACATGCAAGTACAAGAAGCACAGAGAATCCAAAACAAGATGGATGCAAAGAGGCTCATTCCAAGACACATCATAATTAAAATACCAAAGGTTACTGATGAAATTCCATACTGTTTTCCATAGTGGCTGCACCAGTCTGCATTATCACTAAAAATGCACTAGGTTTCCCTTTCCTCCACAACCTCTCCAACACTTGTTGTTTGTTGATTTGTTTATGATGGCCATTCTCACTGTTGTGAAATGGCATCTCATTGTGGTTTTAATTTGCATTTCTCTGATGGCTACTGATGTTGAGGATCTTTTCATATGTCTCTGGACCTCTGTACGTCTTTCTTGGAAAAGTGTCTGTTTAAGTCTTTTGCCCCTTTTTCGATTGGGTTATTTGTCTTCCTGGGGTGGAATCATGCGAGTTCTTTATATATTTTGGAGATCAAACCTTTGAGATATCATTGGCAAATATGTTTTTCCATATGATTGTTTCCCTTTTCATTTTGCTGATGTTTTCTTGGCTGTGCAGATGCTTTTTATTTTGTTAAGATCCCATTTGTTTATTCTTTCCTTTATGTTGGTGTGGTGGGATGAAAATTGAGACAACTGTACTTAACAATAAAAATAAAGCAAAATAAAAAATGAAATTTACAAAACCATGAAGAAAAACTAAATTCCAATGGTTAGAGATAAAAAGAAAATCTTAGGACAAGCAAAAGAAAAGCCATTAGTTACCTACGGAGACTGTCAGCTGACTTCTCAAAAGAAACTTTGCAGGCTAGAAGGGATTGGCAAGATTTATTCAAAGTCACAAAAAGCAGGGACCTATAACCAGGATTGCTCTACTCAGCAAAGCTATCATTTGTAATTAAAGGACAGATAAAGAACTTCACAGATATGAAAAAACCTAAAGAAGTTTGTCATTACCAAACCATTATTACATGAAATGGTAAGGGGACTTATTTAAGAAAAAAAAGATAAAAACTATGAAAAATAAAATGATAACAAATATCTATCAACAGCTAGATGTAAAAAACATACTTAAGTAAACAAGAAAAACAGACACAGAGTCATGGATATGGGAAATATTTTGATGGTTGTCAGATGGGTTGGTGGTATTAGGGAATGAGTGAAGAGGTGAGAGGATTAAGAAGTACAAATAGGTAGTTACAGAATAGCCATGGAGATGTAAAGTACAGTATAGGAAATGGAGTAACCAAAGAACTTGTACACATGATCCATGAACATGAACAATGGTGGGGGAATTGCCTGAGGGAGTGGGAGTGTTTGATAAAGAGGAGGGGAAAGGGGGGAAATTGGGATAACAGTAACAGCAAAATCAATTAAAAATAATTTTGAAAAAGAAAGAAAGATGTATACAACTGTACACACACTCCTCACTCTTGAACATTTTCTTTGAATTCGAGAAAGTATATTTAACATTTTACTTATTCCTTACAACATCTGGTTGAAGTAAGGTTTATTTTTTATTGATATAATCATTTTCTCTTTCTTTTTAAAATACTTTTGATTTTTATTGTTACTCAAGTACAGCTTTCTGATTTTTCCCTCACACTTCCCAACCCCTGTCCCAGCCTTCCCCACCTCCCTCCCCTGTTTCCACCCTCTCTAGTTTTTGTCCATGTGTTATTTAGAGTTATTCCTGTAATCCCTTCACTTTTTTCCCATTATCCCTTCCCACATCCCTTCTGGTTACTGTTAGTTTGTTCTTAATTTCAATGTATTTGGTTATATTTTGCTTGCTGAAAATATATCTGAACTCATGTTCAGATCAAGAGTACAGGTAACTGAGTCACACCAGATGGTGGTGGGAATTATACCTTATAACTAAGAAGAAAGCAAAGTTTCATATATAAACATAGGAACTGTGATATTAAATTAAGATAATTCATATTTCATAAACTATTTTAAATAAACTATAAGATCAATACACATATATATAAATACAGTAAACATCATATATTGGTTGAAGAAATAAGTGCAGTACAAACTAACAAGACATCATGAAAAAGCTTTAGAAACACAATGTAGTGACTCACATCTAAATGTAGACTCAGGTTAGCTCAGAGAGATCAGAAAAACTCCACACCATACAATCCCATTTGATTATAAAGGCGTTATATTAAAGTATGTGCTTTTAGGATGGCTTGTTATGGAGCAATAGCTAACTGATACAGTAATAAAAGAAAATACAACTGAGATCAATTATTATATAATAATATGCTCTTTCCCATTCTAGGCATTTGTACAGACATTTGGAGATAGCATTCATGATTATTCTGTTATGGAAGCTTATTTCAGATAACTGTATTAAAAAGTAACTCCATTGAGGTTTGCTTCCAGGTACCCAGGGAAAGCTGAAATGACATACCTCTTTTCACAAAAATTGTTACCTGAATCACTAGAATGAATAGGAATTCAAACTCTAGTAATCCTTTGATGATGAGGATAGATATATACACATACATATATGAATATACATATACTATTCATATATAATATATATTATTCATATATGTTACTCATATATATGAACATTTCAATATTGTTATTCATTGCTAATTTCATGGTCATGACAAAATTTAGAAAAGAGGAGACATTTCATTGAGAGCATTGGAATCATATCTATATGCAGCACTGTAGGTTTTAAAGCAGAAACAGGAAGATAATTCAATGAAGAAACTATATGCATGCTAACCAACTCTCACCTCAGTAGAAAAAAAATAAGCCTTGTCCTTCTCTGTCTCACATACTTCACTTAGCATGGTAATACCCATGTTGTCAAAAATTTCATTCTTTTTAAGGCTGAGTAACAATATTTCATTGTAAATATGTACTACCTCTTTATCCCTTCATCTATTGATAGATATTTAGGCTGCTTCTGTATCTTGGCTATTGTAAACAATGCTGCAGTGAAAGACATATGCAACATGGGGATGCATATATCTTTTAGAATAAGTGTTTTTTTAATTTGTTCAGATAAATACCCAGAAGTGAGATCGGGGAAGTCATATAAAAGTCTAATCATGATATTATACACCGGAAACTAATATTATATTGTATATTGACTATAACTTTTTTAATTTTGGGAGGCCTTTGTACATGGACACCAGTCTTCCATACTTCAGTGAAAACATGTACAGTATAGAAAAGGAAAATCTTCATAGTAATCAAATGTGAGGTTAAAAAATTTGCTCCCTCATTTTTGAAGTCATCTGTGATACTAAGACCGTATTAGGTCAATCTCTTTATTCAAATTTGCCTCTCAATGTAGACTCCACTTGCAATATATGTGTGATAATCAATTTTTGTTAGTGCTTATAGTGGACAGTGAGGACATCAGGCTGAAATAAATACACTAGCACACTAGTTATAAAACTCAATAGCATGTTAGAGTTGACATTGTCAGGAAGAACAGCTAAGGATAGTGATGATGATGTAGGGAAGAATGACAGAATCAAAGTGACAGCTTTGTTTTCAAATTTTCTTCTGCGATAAAATTACGTAAGTGCCCTTAGTTACCAAGTGTAGTTTTTTTTCCATGTCAGTAATATAACTCACGACAATGCTTTCAGGAATACTATAGAAAATTTACTTGGGAAGTTAAATACTATTTCAGAGAATAAGTTTTAATAAATCCAATTTACCTTATAAAATAAATGGAAACGTCCAAACATTTCTCATCCAACTTTGGGGAAAACTTGGGGAGAGTATAAAAATTTAAAAATTAAAAGCTGTCCATATATCAGACAGAGCAGGAAGCTCAGTCAAGTGAGTTTTTAATTGTATAGGGAATTTCAAATAAAAAAATGGAAATTCCAGGCATTAAATAGGAAGTGTGCTCTTTTCAGTCTAATCAAAGAACAGCAATTTCTGGCTGTAATGTTTTCAACATTATGTCCAGTCATGGACACTTTTTCAGCCCCAGGATGATTGATCTTTTTATAGCTGCCATCCCAAAGAATCTTTTCAGAGCCCCCTTTAT
This sequence comes from Sturnira hondurensis, assembly GCF_014824575.4. Lineage (NCBI taxonomy): Eukaryota > Metazoa > Chordata > Mammalia > Chiroptera > Phyllostomidae > Sturnira > Sturnira hondurensis. The sequence continues at coordinate 176,581 of NW_028097681.1, read as the reverse complement.
GTCTTTGCTCCTGAGGCTGTAGATGAAGGGGTTCAGCATGGGTGTGACCACAGTGTACATGACTGAGGCTGTTGCACTTGAGAGTGATCTGTGGGTAGGAGCAGAGCTAAAGTACACTCCTGCACTTGTGCAATAAAATAAGGAGACAACCAAGAGGTGAGACGCACAAGTAGAAAATGCTTTATACTTTCCCTGAATTGATGACATTCTATGTATGGAAAACAGTATCTTAGAGTAAGAATAAAGGATCCCAGCCAGGGGGCCACCACCCAGCAGACCAACTCCAAGATACATCACCACATCATTAAGAAAAGTGTCAGAACAGGCAGTTGGACAACCTATTTGAGTTCACGGAAAAAGTGGGGGATTTCCACATCTGGACAGAAGGACAGCTGCATCACCATTAAGCTTTCCAACAAGGAATTGAGGATATACATGATCCAGGACATAAGAACCAGCAGTCCACAGAACTGAGTGTTCATGATGACTGTGTAGTGCAGAGGGTGACAGATGGCCACAAATCGGTCATAGGCCATCACAGTCAAGAGAAAGACATCCAACCCTGCAAAGAGTATAAAAAAATACACCTGAGTGATGCAGCCTGCATAGGTGATGACTTTGCTCTGTGTCTGGATGTTCACCAGCATCTTTGGGATGGTAGTGGAGGTGAAACAGATGTCTACCAAGGACAGGTTGGAGAGGAAGAAGTACATGGGTGTGTGGAGGTGGGAGTCTGAGCTGACGGCCAGGATGATGAGCAGGTTTCCCAACACAGTGATCAGGTACATGGAGAGGAACAGCCCAAATAGGAGGGGCTGCAGTTTTGATGCCTCTGATAGTCCCAGGAGAAGAAACTCTGAAATTTGTGAATCATTGCCTCGTACCATGTGGTTGTGCTCACAACTAGGAAGAAAAATAAAATGATTAATTTTTACACATGTAGGTGTTACCATAGTGAAATGCTACAATTTATGTTTTTTAGTTAAGAAATTATATATTTATATTTATCTTGAGCATATCATCTTTAAATTCTCTGAGTTGACATCTGTTATTAGGAATTTTTGTCCCACACTCAGTCTTATTCCCATGAAGTCATATAATATATAGTCATAATGTAAAAGTCTTTCATGCATTTGAAGAATTTATGTTGAGTACTGACCATCTTTTTGGGTAAGAGTATAGAATGCTGAGAAACAAAGTTTTTCTACAATCCAATGATGGAGAAAGAATATAAATTAGCAAATATAAAATATATACTATGTCAGAGGATGATAGATGCTATGAAAGAAAGCAGTTGTAAAATACAGTGGATGGGTCTCTGGCTGATGTGCCTCAGCTGATTAGGGCCAGCCTCAGAAGCAAAGGGTTGCTGATTCAGTTTCCAGTCAAGAGACACACCTGGGATGCAGGCCAGGTCTCCAGCAGGGGGTGTATGAGAATCAACCACACATCGATGTTTTTCTTCCTCTCTTTCTCCTTCACTTCCCCTCTCTCTAAAAATGAATAAATAAAATCTTTTAAAGACTAGAGTGCAAGAGAGGGAAGATAGCAATGTAGTAGGACTGAGAAGATTTTAGCTCCTGCACACATGGGAGTAAACCCTGGCAGATCTACTGAGCAACAGTGCAATCAACCAACAGTTCCCCAGCATTTATGAAACTGGGAGACCAGACATTGTGACGGATGCTGAGGGATTGGACAGTGGCAAGTCAGTGGGGTCTCGGGAACATGAGTAGAGACAGAAGCGGCCGCACTGTGGTGGGGGGCCAAAGGCATTGGTCGGGTTCAAGCTCCAGAGGCATCTGCCACGAGAGCCAGGGCACCCAGCGACCTTGGTAGGTGACCAGCGCCGGTCATCAGTTCCCTCCCTCCCCGTCTAAGCAAGGCTGAGCAACTCCTGGCAGAGACATGTTTGCTTGAGTTTACAGAGAGGGAAACAAGGACAAAGGGCCGTGTTCAACTGTGGACTCTGTGGTCGCCAGCCCAGGAGAATTGAGAGGTGCATTGTTGTCACCTGTCTGTCTGGGGATTGGGCTGGGCTGAGAGGCAGGCTTTCTGGAGAAGTTTCTTTCTTTTTTTTGGAAAGTGGACTGAGGTGTTCTCCTGCGACAGCAGCTTGGCTTCTTCCCACCCAGCCTGGCAGCAATCCAGAGGAGGGGCAGAAGCATTTGAGTACCACCACAGGACTGGGAACGACCATGCCAGATCCCGAGGGACCTGGGCAGCCTGGCAGGTGGGTGGAGCCCACACCCCAGTCTGGTAGCCTGGCTGGCGCAAGAGAGGGAGCACACGCGCCTGCATCCCAGCCCACAGAAAGGTCCTGCTGCAACCAGAAAAAACGGTTTGGACAGTTTGAAACTAACAAGAGAAGGTGGTTGTGGGGGGTTATTTTTTTAGTAATCTTATATATTTTTTAATTTTAGTATTGCTTTATCTTTCAATACTTTGTCCCTCTCCTTACTTTTTTCCTGTTTAAGTCCTTCTTCCTTTCTTCCCCAATTTATTGCTCTTTCCTTCCTTCTCCTGCCTTTTTTTCTTGTTTGATTGTTTGTTGTTTGTTTGCTTTTACCTACAAGAGACACAAACAACTGGGAACTGTAGAAAGACCAGATCGCTCCCAAAGATGGGGCATCTTAACAATAGAGACAGAGAGACAAATTTTACTTTGCTATAGCAGAGAAGCCAAAAGTTGCTGCATATTTGTATTATTATTATTTTTTCATTATTCTCACTTCTTTTATATTTTAATAGTATCTTTGTATATCCCCTCTTTCTGTATAGGCTTCTTAGTCTTGGCTGGTTATATTGTATTATTTGACAGGTTTCCCCTGTTCTTTCCTCCACAGTGTATTGCTAATTTTCTATAATTCACGCCACTTCTTTCCATTTAGCACACTACCCAAAGCTCTATTCCCCCTATTCAGACAGATCACATAGAGTCTGTCAGATGATTGTTGCTCTAATATTAGTATAAATAATATCTGTTCTATACAACTGTAAATAGTTCACAACACATCTCCTGAATCTTAGCCCACTTTATAGGTTCCTGAATTCTACCACTGTAGTGATTAACTCTACTTGCTCATATGCTACATCTGTTTAGTATTCTTTACCTTCACCTTACCTCAAAATCTGACTGCCTGCAACCTCACTGCTTTCTAGATACAACTCACAAACCTTCCCTCCCCAACAAGAGACTTATCTTCTGTCCATCCTTTCTTAAAAGTGGCAAGTTGGGTTGAAGAGTACAGTTAACACTATATATAGCCTAAAGATCTTCTATCTCTTCTCTACCATGTGTGACTGTAAATATCATAAAATTCTCTTCTGCTGTCATAAACCATTTTGCCTAAACCATAAACCAACAGATCACACAATCACAAAAAAAGGAGTAGGTGGAAGCAGAGAACATCAAGATACCTGCAGAAGACTGCACCACTGAATTTCACAGGTATTCGGCCACAGAAGTACACACCATAAACCCAGGGAGTCAGAACAGATCAATTTAAGAAGCTGTGGCTAACAAAAAGAGTCTCACAAACAATGGGAAGACAAACAGACAATCCACAAATGAAAGGAAAGGTGGAAGCTTCAGAAAGAATGCTAAATGAAATAGAGGCAAGTAAACTATCAGATATTGAATTCAAAGCACTAGTTATCAGGAAATTCAAAGAGCTCATAATGTGCTACCAGAAACTACAGGAGAGCTACAAATGAACTCACTGCAAACTATATCAACATGAAAAAGGAAATAGAAACTATTAGTAAAAGACAAGAGGAAATGAAGAATACAATTATTGAAATGAAGAACACAGTGGAAGGAATCAAAAGCAGGATCGATGAAGCAGAAGATCATATCAGCGAGTTAAAGGACAAAAAAAAAACAAAAAAAAAAAACGCTCCCAGAAAGAGCAAGAAAAAGAAAAGAGGCTCAGAAAGAAATTCCTAAGAAGAGGAATTAAGAGAAATGCAAGATAATATGAAATGTAATAATATCTGAATAATAGGAATACCAGAAGGATAAGAAGAAGAACAAGGGATAGAAAACCTACTTGATGGGGTGGGGGGCGGGCAGGGTTGGGAATATAAGACAGAAACCTGTACTTGAACAAGAATTAAATAAAAATTATATTAAAAAATAAAAAATAATAAAAAAATAAAAGAAAACCTACTTGAAAAAGTAATGTTGGAAAATTTTCCTAATTTCATGAGAGAAAAAGTCACACAAATCCAGGAAACTCACAGAGTCCCAATCAAGAGAAACCCAAATAGGCCCACTTCAAAAAACATCATCATGAACACAGCAAAATTCCAAGACAAAGAGAGAATCTTAAAGGCAGCAAGGGAGAAAAAGAAAGTAATATACAAGGGAGCCCAAATAAGGTTCGCTGCTGACTTCCCAATGGAAACGCTCTAAGCAAGAAGAGAATGGCAAGAAATATTCCAAGTAATGAGAAACAGAGGACTGCAACCAAGGCTACTTTATCCAGCAAAGCTCTCAATCAAGATAGAAGGCCAAATAAAGAGCTTCTAAGACAAAAGAAGTCTAAAAGAATATGCCTTCACCAAACCAACTCTACAAGAAATACTAAAAGGACTGCTCGAAGGAAAGAAAGAAAAAGAGAGAGACAGAGAGGAACACAGGTACAAAAATGGCAATGAATAAGTACCTATCAATAATAACGTTAAACATAAATGGATTAAATGCTCCAATCAAAAGACATAGAATAGCTGAATGGATAAGAAAGCAAGACCCACACATATGCTGCCTAGAAGAGACCCACCTCAGGACAAAATACTATCACAGACTAAAAGTAAAAAGCTGTAAACAAATTTTCCAAGCAAATAGACAAGAAAAAAAAGCTGGGGTAGCAATTCTCCTATCAGACAATATAGGCTTCAAAAAAAGGGACATAAAGAGAGACCCAGAAGGTCATTTCATAATACTCAAGAAAAGAATCAACCAAGAAGAGTTTAACATCATAAATATATATGCACCCAACATAGGAGCACCCAAATATATAAAGAAAATCTTAAAGGACTTCAAGAAAGATATTGACAGCAACACAGTTATAATAGGGGATTTTAACACTCCACTGTCAAAAATGGACAGATCTTCCCTGGCTGGTGTGGCTCAGTGGATTGAGTGCAGGCCTTTGAACAACACGATTGCGGTTGGATTCCCAGTCAGGGCACATGCCTTGGTTGCAGGCCAGTTCCCAGCTGGGACGCATGAGAGCCAACCATACATTGATATTTCTCTCCCTCTCTCCTTCCCTTCCTCTCTGTCAAAAAATAAATTAAAAAATCTTTAAAAAACAGGAAAAAAAGAATAAAAAAAGGACAGATCTTCAAAACAAAATATCAACAGAGATATTGTGGCATGAAACAACGCCCTAGATGAAATGGACTTAACTGATATATAGAGAGCCTTTCATCCCAAAGAAGCTAAATATACATTCTTTTCAAATGCACATGGAACATTTTCAAAGATAGACCACATAATAGGACACAAAACAAGCCTGAAAAAATTCAAGAAAATTGAAATCGTACCAAGCATTTTCTCTGACCACAAGGGACTGAAATTGGAACCCCCCCCCCAAAAAAAAAAGACAAAACACAAAAAGGCATGGGGACTGAATGGCATGCTATTAAACAATGAATGGGTCAAGAATGAAATTAGGGAAGAAATAAAAAAGTTTCAGGAAACAAATGAAAATGAACTCACAACAACCCAAAACTTACAGGATACAGTGAAGGCAGTCCTGAGAGGAAAGTTCATAGCAATACAGGCTTACATAAAGAAGATAGAAACATTTCAAACAAATAGCTTACTCTACGCCTGCAAGAACTCCAGGAAGAATAACAAAGACAGCCCAGAGCAAATAGAAAGAAGGAAATAACCAAAATCAGAGTAGAATTAAATGACAGAGACTAAAAGCACAATTCTAAGGATCAATAAATCCAGGAGCTGGTTTTTTGAAAAGATAAACAAAATCAACAAGCCTTTATGTAGGCTCATCAAGAAAAGAAGAGAGAGGACCCAAATAAACACAATCAGAAATGAAAGAGGAGAGATTACAACTGATACCACAGAAATAGAAAGGATTGTAAGAAAGTACTACGAAGAACTGTAGGCCAAAAAATTCCCCCAATTTGTCCAATTGGGGGAATTGGACAAATTTCTAGAAAAATATAGTCTCTCAAAACTCAATGAAGAAGAAGCAGAAAGCCTGAACAGACCAATAACATCAGATGAAATTGAAGCAATAATAAAAAGTCTCCCATCACACAAAAGCCCTGGACCAGATGGTTTCACAGGAGAATTCTACAAAGGATTTAAGGAAGAGCTGACCCCTATTCTTCACAGACCATTCCAAAAAATCCAAAATGATGGGAAACTCCCAAACTCTTTTTTTTAAATATTTTATTTATTTATCTTTAGAGGGGAAGGGAAAGAGAGAGGAAGGAAACATCAATGTATGGTTGCTTCTTATGCATCTCCTGCAGGGAACTGGACCCTGCCAGAAACTGGCCTGCAACCCAAGCATGTGCCCTGACTGGGAATCGAACCGCGATCGTCTGGTTCACAGGCCCGCGCTCAATCCACTGAGCTACACCAGCCAGGGCCTCCAAACTCTTTTTATGAAGCCACCATCATCCTAATTCCAAAACCAGATAGACACAGCAAAGAAAGAAAACTTCAGGCCAATATCGCTGATGAACATAGATGCTAAAATCCTCAACAAAATATTGGCAAATCACATCCAACAATACATAAAAAAGATCATACAGCATGACCAAGTGGAATTCATCCCAGGGATGCAAGGATGGTTCAATATTTGCAAATCAGTAAATGTAATACATCACATAAACAAAACAAAGACAAAAACCACATGATCATATCAATAGATGCAGAAAAAGCTTTTGATAAGGTACAATACCTATTTATGATAAAGGTACTCAGCAAAGTGGGAATAGAGGGAGCATTGCTCAATATAATAAAGACCATATATGAAAGACTTACAGCCAACATCATACTCAGTGGGCAAAAACTAAAAGCTTTTCCACTAAGATCAGGAAGAAGACAAGGTTACCCACTTTCATCACTTCCATTCAATATAGTATTGGACGTTTTACCCACAGCGATCAGACAATAAAGGAAAGTAAAAGGCATCCAAATTGAAAAGAAGAAAACAAAACTGTCACTGTTTGCAGATGACATGATAGTGTACATGGAAAATCCTATAGACTCTACCAAAAAACTGCTCAAACTAACAAATTAATTTGGCAAAACCGTGGTTACAAAGTCAATATCCAGAAATCAAAGGCATTTTTGTATACTAATAATGAATCAGCAGAAGAAATCAAGAAAAAGTCCCATTCCATATAGCAAAAACAAAAATAAAATATCTGGGAATAAATCTAACCAAAGAGGTAAAAGACCTGTATGCAGAAAACTACACAACACTGAAGAAAAAAAATCAAGGAACACACAAACAAATGGAAACACATACCGTGTTCATGGATTGGAAGAATTAATATCATCAAAATGTCCATACTACCCAAAGCAATTTACAGATTCAATGCAATACCTATTAACGTACCAATGGCATATTTCACAGACATAGAACAAACACTTCAAAAATTTATATGGAACCACAAACGACCCCGAATAGCAGCTGCAATGTTGCGAAAGAAAACAAAGTAGAAGGGATCACAATACCTGATGTCAAACTGTATTACAAGGCTACTGTAATCAAAACAGCATGTTACTGGCATAAAAACAGGCACATAGACCAATGGAACAGAACAGAGAGCCCAGATATAAATCCAACTCTCTACAGTCAATTAATATTTGACAAAGGGGGTAGTAACATAAAATGGAGTAAAGATAGCATCTTCAACAAATGCTGTTGGGAGAACTAGACAGCTATGTTTAAAAAAGTGACTTGAGCACTAACTTACACCATACACCAAAATAAATTCAGGTGGATAAAAGACTTAAATATAAGCCATGATACCATTAAAGTCCTAGAGGAGAACATTGGTATGAAAATATCAGATATTTCACGCAGCAACAATTTTACTGATATGTCCCCTAGAGCAAGGAATATAAAGGAAAGAATAAACAAATGGGATCTCATCAAAATTAAAAGCTTCTGCGCAGCTAAAGAAAACAGCATTAAAATAAAAAGACAACCAACTGTATGGGAAAACATATTTGCCCATGATACCTCAGACAAAGGTTTAATCTCCAAAATATACAAAGAACGTACACAATTCCACTCTAAGTAGACAAGCAACCGAATTAAAAAGTGGGCAAAGGACTTGAACAGACACTTTGCCAAGGAGGACATACAGAAGATCCAGAGATACATGAAAAGATGCTCAATATCGCTAGCTATCAGAGAGATGCAAATTAAAACCACAATGAGATACCACTTTACACCGGTGAGAATGGCTATCATAAACAAAACAACAAGCAACAAATGTTGGAGAGGTTGTGCTGAAAGGGGACCCTAGCTCACTGTTGGTGGGATTGCAGACTGGTACAACCACTATGGAAAACAGTATGAAATTTTCTAAGAAAACTAAAAATGGACCTCCTTATTGACCCAGCAATTCCACAGCTGAGATTATATCCTAATAACCCTAAAACACTAATCTCAAAGAACCTATGCTTCCCAATGTTCATAACAGCACAATTTATAAATTTACAATTTGCAAGAGTTGGAAACAACCTAGGTGCTCATCAGTAAATGACTCGATCAAAAATTTGTGGCACATATGTACAATGGAATTCTGTGCAGCAGAAAGAAAGAAGGAGCTCCTACCCTTTGCAACAGCATAGATGGACCTGGAGAGCATTATGCTGAGTGAAATAAGCCCGGTGTTGGAAGACAAATACCATATGATCTCACCTTTAACAGGAAGCTAAATAACAAAACAAATAAGCAAGCAAAATAAAAAGAAAGACACTGAAATAGATAACAGGGGGACATTGATCAGAGGAGAGAGGGAAAGAAATTTCAGGGGAAAAGGGGGGGATTTAGAGGAACTAGTATAAAGGACACATGGATAACAACTAAGGGCGGTGCATATGGGAGGGAGGTGGGGAGCACGGGTGAGTGGGCTGGGATGGAAGTAATAGAAAAGTGTACTTGAACAATAAATTAAAAAATAAAAATAAATTAAATTAAATTAAAAAATAAATAAAGACTAGAGTGTATGTGGGTTTTGTATTTTACAGAGAGTTCAGGAAACCTTGCAAACCTGGTGACATTTGAACAAAGGCCTGGAGAAAGGCAGAGTGAGAGTCATGCTGTTGTCTAGGGGAAAGGTGTGCCCTGTTGTAAGAAGGGTCAGAGCAAAAACTCTGAGGATGGCATCTGTTTTTGATACACAAGGCTCCTTTTTTAATTAACTTTATTGGCATTACATAGATGAAAAAATTATATTAACTAATGACATCCCAATACATTTAATGTAAAATAAATCAATGCATATAGGTTTCATGTATAATTTTATAACACACCGTCTGTTTATTGCATGTGAGCCCACCACCCAAAGACAGATTTTTCTGTCACCGTGTATGTGACTCCCTCTACTCCCTCTGTATTACCCCCTCACCCCTCTTCCCTCTCGTAAGTGCCATATCATTGTCTCTGTGCTTGAGTTTTTGTTCTTTTTTCTTGTTTGCTCATTTGTTGCTTCAGTTTTATCTCCCATGCATGAGTGAAATCATATGGTTCTTGGGAAGTTAGAGTGTGAAGGGGGGCTGAGCAAGAGGGAGAGTGATGAGGGATGGTGTCTGAGAATGTGGAGGAACAAGGTGGCCTCGCTGCTGCTGCTGCTGCTGTTACCATCAAGACATAGGTAGTCCTTCTCCTATATTTTGTTCCTTTTTACATTTTACATTTTGTTTCAAAGGATTCCTGTGAATAGAATTGTTGTTTTCTTTATTTCCATCTTTTGGTTAAGATTATCGTGTCTGTTTCTAAAGTGCCACATTTTGGAGTGCACGAGCCTAGGTAACACTGCCCACAGTGTTATCTAACACTTGGGCCTCACAAAATGTGTGTGTGCACACATGCAATACATACAACACACAGCACAATGTGACCTCCTGGGGCCCCATGACTCCCCGCTCTCCTCACTTACAGCTGCAATAATTGGGAAGGGAATAATATAAGTAAAGCACGTTTTTAAAAGCAAATTATCTTTATTATAAAGAATGTAGGAATATTTCCCAACAAGCTGGTAAGCCTCCTGAGAACATGTAAACATGGGAATCCATTTTAATGAGATCATTTTTGTGCCCTGTATTAAAAAATTTAACAGGCATTTAGGGAAAAGTGAGAGAGGAGAGAAATAGACATGGAGAAAAACGAGATCCAAGAGCTCAGAGGGCCTCTGAGCAACTGACATGAGGACAAAGCTCCCTGGTCCTGGGAGCATTCCAACCACAGTTCTGTTCCCTTGATGCCACGAATAACTGATCAAACAGCAAAAAACAATTTACCCAAAAGAGAAAAGAGCACTATCTTTATGGTGTCAAGACATGTTCCTGAATGAACATCCACTAGACCAATAAGCTAAGGGAATAAACACACAATTTACAACAGAAAATATATAATGTACAATATGAGGATACTAAAAAGATAATTGGTGGGACTTTTCTAAATGCTTTTAGATGCAACACTTCTTGAATAAGAAAACTGAATCTCAGTTTTGATTCTTGATCTACCAACCACATGTTAGCTGCTTGAACTTAGAGAGACAACAGAATGATTCTAAATTAATCATTACATGTTCATATTCTCCCTTAAAAGCTTGGCACAGTTCCTCCCTGTTACTAAATGAATGGTTATCACTGGTGATGAGATTTTGCTAATTTTTTCTCCTATCTCACAAATATTTCCATTGCTTCCCCACCTCTTGGTAATAAAGTATTGCAAAGTAATGCTCATCCACATAATAAATGCAATTTTTCATGTGGATCCACAATGTGAATGAGGGTACTCTGAAAGGTATGTCTCAGGACCTGCTATTGAGAGGTAATATCCATGTCCACGGGTCTGGACCTTTCTAATAAATACAAAGCAGTTTCAAATACAATCTATCTTAAAAAGTTGAAAAAATGCCTCTGTTACTCTATTTTCCCACTGCCCTTGACTGCAAAAGTTCTCTAATATGTTCTAATTTTATTAAAACACTTTATGCCTTCACTTCCTTACCCCATCTCATCCAACTGCACTGCCACTCTTATCTCTTGATTGTCAACAATTACTCTTGTATTGCTGAGTCCAACAGTCACTTCTCTTTGTAACATATTAAAGTAATTAGTTAAAAATTAATTCCTGTAGCACACAAAGATGGCAATCTCTCAGCTGTGAGTTAGGCTGGTTTGGCTCTCGGGTGACTTCAAATACAAGTTCTCAGGTTCCAATCTCTCGAAATCTTTCCTGAAGTAGCTACTGGGCTTTCAGACTCACCTGGATGGGGTCTCAGAGTGGAAATTCTTTGTGTGGAAGTCTGAATTCCTGCCTGGATCATTGATGATGGAGACCGAAGCTCTGACCCCAGAGAAGACAGAAGGAAAGAGTAAAGTGTTGGTCCCCAGCCAGACTTAGAAATCCCAAAGCAACAATCATGTTCTGTCCAGTTGAAGGTGCACACCCTAAGGGTCTGCAACCGAGAAGATATTTTCAGCTCCCTTCATCTGCTCATTAGGCACTGTTTTCACTGTTACTCCCACCTCTGAGCACATTATTTCCCCGTGGACCCTGGTCTGGAAAGAAAGGAAAATTTCCTGCTGATTCACTGTTCCCTGTAGACCATATTAGAGGTCAGGTGAATCCAGTTTTTGTTATTCCTTCTCTATGAACTCAGCTGCCTCCCAGAGGTCTAATCTCCTCCAACTTTATCCTAACCTTAAGTTAATATTTTCTCCATATTTACCACTGAGGAGTCTATCTTGACTTGGACTTCCACAGTATTGACTCGTGGTGGGAACAGCTTCTGATATCTTCAGAAAATTGCTAATCCCTCTTCAACAATAGAGAGAGATGTGTTCCTTTGCCACAAAACAAATGGTACTATAATTCTTGACTTTATCTGACTTCTGACAAATCAGTTAGGAGATACATGCTTATAACTCTAATTTAGAGCTATCATTTACTCCTTCTATTAAAAATGTTTAATTATAAGATATATTTAGATCTTTTTATGCACTGTGGACTGAGCTCAGAATCTTATGTGGATTATCTTATTTCATTTTTACATATGTCCATTCTGTGTGGTTGGTACTATTATGAAACCCATTCTACATTGCAGAAATGAGGCTCAGAGGGTGTAGCATCTCCCCTAAGTTATGAACTGAGAAAGAGATTGACTTTGTTTGGAACTCCCTCAAGATGCTTCTAGTCCAGCCCAGTGGGGCTCAACTGGAATGATTTTGCCACCAAGGAATAATTTACAATATCTAGAGAAATTGTTTGGTGTCAGTAACTAGGGAAGTGCTACTGGCACCTAGTGGATTGAGGGCAGGGCTGCCTCTCAATATCTTACAATGCACGGATGACTCCACCACAAAGAGGTATCCAGCAGACATGTTAACAGTGCAGAGATGAGAGATACTATTCAGGACCAAAACATCTCCAGCATCAATGGATATACCTATTTGGGATCTTGTTCAGATGTAGATTTTGATGGGCAGGTCTGGTGTGACCCAGAGTTTCTGCACTTGTAACCAGCTTCTACTTAATTTTGATGCTTCAGGTCCTAGTATGTGACCATGCTGAATTCCAAGGCTGATGTCCAGTGTCAGATTCTGTGGTAAGTAGATTTTTGGCTCTTCAACAAGAATTTTCTCACATACCTCAGGTCTGGCCTTACACTGTCACATGTTGGACTCAGTAGTTCAGCTTATGAATACTCAAGTTCACACATGCCTCTTGAATATTTCTCTTATGACAGGAAATGACACTTTCAGGCCTTTAGTTCATTATTTACATAAATAGGAAACTTCCAGCTATGTTTTGGAGTTGGTGAGAGAAGTTAGTCACATTTCAGAGCTGATGGGAAATTATCAGTACAGAGCAGATGCTCGCTTTATAGCAGCAATGCCTATGTCCCAGTTCTGCATTTACTAAGCTAATTGTGACACAGAGAATCTGTAGAAACAGGAAGTGAGTCCAGCATGTCCCTGACCCTGAGAGAGAAAGACAGCTGTGATCTCAAAGGTGGACCTGCTCACGGGGCCCCTCAGAAGGAGTAGAGTGCTTGAGTAGCCACCATTCTGTGCTATGATGAACTCAGTGATATGACCTCTGACCTTTTACCCTCTAACACTGCCTCCAAATAGCCACAGTAAGGTTTTGTAAATTCTTCCATCTGTTTCACTCTTGGGAGTATCTGCAAAGCCAATGTTTCTTAGTGAACCAAATTATTCCATCTTTTTATCTTCCTTGTTGCAATTCTACAGCATCTATCTCATAAACCTTTGGTGCTTGTGTGTCTGTTTCTGCTCCAAGTAGAACTGGTTTCTTCTTTTCAAGGTTACTGATTCCCTGCTTCATTCCTTCTAAAGGTCTGTACATCCCCATCCATGGTTGTGAGTCCTGAATGTGCCTCAAGGGGTGATGACCATGAATCCCTACTGTTTGCCTCTGATTTGGGGGGTGGAAGATGGGAGGGTGGGTGATAGAATGCATGTTGAGGATGCCTAAGAAGAAGCTATGAGGCAATGTGAGATTCTACCCTTTCTCTTCCTCTTTTTCTCTGTCACGTGAATGGACCCGTCACATAGGATCTGTTCCACCAGCCCGGGTCCCAGGTGAAGACATCCACTGAGCAAAGCACAGCTGAGTCAGAGCCACAGACTCTCCACAGCCTATACATGCTGTGATGAGGAATAAACTTTTATTATTTTTAACCACTGTGGTGTTGAGTGTTGCTTGTTACCAAAACTGATTAATACATTCCTTTGTGTAATTCTTTTTAAAGTATATTTTAGTAATTATGCTATTCTAGTTTTCCCAATTTCCCCCCCTTTATCCCTCCTCCGCCCTTCACTGTCCAACCCTCCAGCATTCCCCCCCGCCTTAGTTCATGTTCAAGAGTTGTACATATACATGTACCATTTTGACCTGTTTCCATCTATTTTAAGCCTACCAATTATGCTTCTTCTTCCCTGTACCTTTTCCACTCTATTCCTCCCCTCTCCCTCCCCACTGAAAACTCTCCATGTAATGTCCATTTCTCTGATTCTGTTGCTGTTCTAGGTGTTTACTTAGTTTTTGTTTTTGTTGTTTTTCCTTTTGTTTTAGGTTCATTTGTTAATAGTTGAGAGTTTGTTGTCTTTTTACTGTTCATAGGTTTTGATCTTCTTCTATTTCTTAGATAAGTCCCTTTAACATTTCATATGATAAGGGCTTGGTGATGATAAACTCCTTTAACTACCTTATCTGGGAAGCACTTTATCTGCCCTTCCATTCTAAATGAAAGCTTTGCAGGACAGAGTAATCTTGGATGCAGGTCCTTGCCTTTCATGAATTGGAATACTTCTTTCCAGCCCCTTCTTGCCAGCAAGGTTTAGACTAATGGGTACTCCTTTACAGGTAACTTTTTCCTTTCCTCTTGCTGCTTTTAAGATTCTCTCTTTATCTTTAATCTTGGGTAACTTAATGATGATGTGCCTTGGTGTTTTCCTCTTTGGGCCCAACCTCTTTGGGACTCTCTGGTCTTCCTGGACTTCTTGGAAGTCTATTTCCTTCACGAGATTGGGGAGGCTTTCCTTCATTACTTGTTCAAATAAGTTTTCAATTTCTTGCTATTGTTGTTCTTCTTCTTGCACCCCTATAATTCAAATATTGGAGCATTTAAAGTTGTCCCAGGGGTTCCTAAGCCTCTCTTTATTTGTTTTCCCCTGAATTCTTGTTTCTTCATTCTGTTCTGGTTGGATGTTTATGTCTTCCTTTTGTTCCAAATCATTGGAACATAAGTCCAGTTTTCTTCCTATCACTGTTGGTTCCCTGAATATTTTGCTTTATTTCACTTTGGGTATCTTTCATTTGTTCTTTCATTTTGTAACTAAGATGAATTAGTTCTGTGAGCATTTTGATTACCAGCGCTTTGAACTCTCCATCAGATAGGTTGGCTATCTCCTCATCGCTTAGCTCTCTTTCTGAAATTTTGCTCTGTTCTTTCATTTTGGCCCTATTTCTTTGTTCAGAGCATCTGTTAAGTTACAAGGGGGTGGGGCCTTATGTATTCATTAGGGTAGAGCAACCCTCTTTGCTGTGTTGTGGGATGTCTATGGAGGACGGTTCAGAAAGGGAACAATGCAGCTCACTTGCTCAGCTCTAGCCCCATTTTCCAACAGACTCTCATGTGAGACAGGGAGTTTCTCCCACTGTGGCAACCCCCACCATGGTCCACAGTAAGCTCTGAGTCTCAGTTTCCCATTCGGCCAGCCCCATCCATTCAGTCCGCTGCCTCGCTGCAGGTTCTCTACATCCTTTCATCTCACTGGTCTGGTTGTTCTGGTTGACTGTTTCTTTAAAAAAACATTTTATTTATTTATCTTTAGAGGGGAAGAGAAGGAAAGAGGGAGAGAAATATCAATGCATGTTTGCCTCTTGTGCCTCCCCTCCTGGAAACTGGCCTGCAACCTAGGCATGTGCCCTGACTGGGAATTAAACCACGATCCTTAGGTTCACAGGCCCGCACTCAATCCACTGAGCTACACCAGCCAGGGCAAGTTGACTGTTTCTTTAAATCATTGTTTGTCGGAGTTCCATGCAGTTTAATTTTGTGGTACTTCTGGTTATTTATTGATTTTAGATTGGTTGTTACCCTCCTTTTGATTGTGCGAGAAAATGAAGGGTTTCTACCTATGCCTCCATCTTGGTCAATACTCCTGTGTAATTCTTTTTCCCCCACACTTATATGAGATATTTATTTTATTTTTTAATATATTTAATTGATTATGCTATTACACTTGTCCCATTTTCCCCCCTTCACTCCCCTCCACCCTGCACACCCTCTCCCACCAACATTCCTTCTCTTTAGTTCACGACCTTGAGTTTACATATAAGTTCTTTGGCTTCTACATTTCCCATACTATTCTTACCCTCCCCATTTTTATTTTCTACCTACCACCTATGCTACTTATACTTTGCACCTTTTCCCCTCTCCCCCTCCCACTCCCCTTCTGATAACCCTCCACATGATCTCCATTTCTGGGTTTCTGTTCCTGTTCTAGTTGTTTGATTAGTTTGTTTTTGCTTTTGTTTTGGGTGTGGTTGTTAATGATTGTAAGTTTGCTGTCATTTTACTGTTCATATTTTTATCTTCTTTTTCTTAAATAAGTATTTTAACATTTCATATAATAAGGGCTTAGTGACAATGAACTTCTTGAACCTGACCTTATCTGAGAAGCATTTTATCTGCCCTTCCATTATAAATGAAAGCTTTGCTGGATAGGGCAATCTTGGATGTAGGTCCTTGCCTTTTATGACTTGGAGTACTTCTTTCCAGCCCTTTCTTACCTGCAAAGTCTCTTTTGAGAAATCAGCTGACAGTCTGATGGGAACTCTTTTGTAGGTGACTGTCTCTGTATCTTTTGCTGCTTCTAGGATTCTGTCCTTCATTTTAATCTTTCCTAGTGTAATTATGATGTGCTTTGGTGTGTTCCTCCTTGGGTCCAACTCCTTTGGGACTCTCTAGCTTCCTGGACTTCCTGGCAGTCCATTTCCTTTGCCAGATTGGGAAAGTTTTTCTTCATTATTTGTTCAAATAACTTTTCCACTTGTTGCTCTTCCTCTTGACCTTCTGATACCCCTATAATTCAGATGTTGCAACATTTAAAGATGTCCTGAAGGATACTAACCCTATCCTAATTTTTTTGAATTCTTGTTTCTTCATTCTTTTCTTGTTGAATGTTTCTTTCTTCCTTCTGGTCCACATCATTGATTTGAGTACCAGTTTCCTTCCCATCACTATTGGTTCCCTATACATTTTTTCTTTATTTCATTTAGTTTAGCCCTAATTTTTTCATCTAATTTGCAACCAAATTCAACCAATTCCTTGAGCATCCTGATTACCAGTGTTTTTAACTGTGCATCTGATAGGTTGGCTCTCTCTTCATCACTTAGTTGTATTTTTTCTGGAGCTCTGATCTGTTTTTTCATTTGGGCCATTTGTTTTGGTCTTGATGTGCCTATTATCTTGTAGTGAGGGGTTGAGCCTTAAGTATTCATCCTGGCGGGGTAACCCACTTCGCTGTGTTGTGATGCTGTATGTGGTGGAAGGGTCCAAGAGGGAACAATGGTGCTTGCTCCATGTTCTGCCGGATATCAGTCACTTTTCCCACTTCCCAAAAGCAAAGTGGGCCCTTCTGGTTCTGATTCCCTGGTGGGTGGGTTTTTGTACATTCTAGGACCCTGTGGGTTTCTCCAACCAACTCTCCTGTGAGGCTGGGGATTTCTCCCACTACCTCAACCCCCACAGGTGTTTTCAATCATTGTTTTGAGGCTTTTTTCCCCTGTGCTGGGGCCCTGGGTTGCCCAGTTTGTCCTGGTCCCCAGTTGTTTCTCCCCAGCTATCTGCATGCAAATGTGGAACCGCCCACTCCACCAGCCCCTGCCTCGTTGGGTCACCTGCTGCTGCCTTGCTGACCAGCTGCAGGCATGCACGCCCAGCTCCACAGTCCGCTGCCTCACTGGGTCCGCCAGCTGCTGCCTCTCCTGCCCTAGTCTTCCAGCCATCGCCTTGCCACGAGTCCTGTCTTCCCAGCTACCTGTCTCTGCCCCTCCTACTGGTCTGGATGAGTGTGTCTTTAACTCTTTGGTTGTTGGATTTCCATACAGTTCGGTTTTCTGGCACTTCTGGTTGTTTTTTGTTTTTTAAATTGTTGTTGTCCTTCTTTTGGTTGTGCAAAGAGGCACAGTGTGTATACCTACGACTCCATCTTGGTGGTAAGTCCCTGTATAATTCTTAATATAATTAATTTTAACTACCAGCTGAGTGGACATTGCAGGATACAGGTTTATTCAAACTTGTATCTCCAGATGACCTGTACATGGAAATCAAAAACTCCAAAATAAGCACAGAGTATAAGGCTTGAAAGATATTTTTTAATGTAATTGTGGCAACTCTGTTTTAGTTTCCACTCATCTGAATGGAAAACCATAAGAATAATACACCAATTATTTATAGGTATGTGCCTTTCTTTCTGAGCTCAAATAGTCCTCTTCCCAAAATTCAAGAATCAAATAGATTTGGATGTGCGGACTAACTTGCACTATACCTTTTACTAGATACAAATGAAATCCTCATCTTCTCTTCATCTGTCTCTTTTTCTTCCTCTCCTTCTAAATCCCTTATGGAAGGTGGTGAATTCAAGTTTTTTAGAATATAGAAACCTGGAAAGCACCTCTCTGCCAACCTAATAAGAAAAAAGCTAATGAGCCATGAAATCATAACTTTTCTTGTGCCCTTGAGAGAGCTGAGGTCACAGAGCAACTCGAAGTCTAAGGAAAGTGAGATGACTAACAGGAGACAGGGCTTAGAGGAAGAGGGTGCCTAGAGAAGAATGTGGGATAAAGCCAGGGCCAACATACCAGCATACAACATTTCAGGTAAAATCTTCACAAATTTCTAAAGACCAGGTGTGGAGCAGCTACAGCACAAACAAAATTCCTCTGTATGGGCTATGGGTTGTATTTCACTGTGACTCTCAGATAACCACGCAAGTAGGCAGAGAGGGTTCTGTTGGTCAGATAAAGCTTCTAGGTAAAGAGAGGCAGCAGCTGACAGTTAGCACCTGCGCTAAAAAATCTCAGAAATGATAAGAGTCAAAGTGATATGGACGGGACACCAAGATCATCTAATATAGATACAGCTACTATGGTTCCTCCTCTGGGGTTATTGTTGGGCGTCTACCATCCTGGGTTTGTAGGTTTGGTATCAGCACATCAGGGTGGAATGAACATAGTGGTAGGCAAAGGTGACTATAGAATCAATTAATGCATAGGCAGTTTGTTAAACACAATAATCATTTAGGTATTTAATCAGAAGACCACATTTGCCATTCATATCTAAGATCCAGTTCAAGTTAGTTTTTGTGTATGGTATGATATGTGTGTAGGGAGTTTACAGTCATTTAAACAGTCCAAGTTAAAGACAAATTATAAATAATTTTAAGAAAACCTAACTTATGTGTGTTCTCTAAGTGTTAGAAATGAGATATTTATAGCCTGTAGTAAGGAAGTTGGAAACATCTATAGATTCAAAATGGTTCAGTAAAGTTTAAGAGCCTAACCAAGAAGGAAATCTCAGGTTCAAATGCAGCCTCCTTTCTCTCAATGTCTTCTTTTTCTAATCTTTACTGTATTTTTCCATTACCATTTAGTCTCCTTATCCCCCCGTGTTTTAGTATCTTTTTTGCTCTCTGATCATCCTAACATCATTTGCACAGACCTCTCCTTCCTCATCAAGAACTGCCTCTCTCTTAGCTCTCTCCTAGTGACCTTGGGTGACCTTGAGCTTCCCTAACATCTTAATCAGGGCCCAGTCTCCTCCTGTTCACCGCAGTGGCACTTGCACATCAGAGAAAGCCCACTCCTCATTTACTCACACACTTAACAAGCATTCACAGCCATCTTTGGTTGTCTCTGCAATGGGCACAAATGATAGACTCTCATCCCGCCTGTATCTAGGGAGACAAAATGAGACTATTTATGAGACAGGATGAGCACAGTTCCTGCATTGGGTAAGTGCTAATATTGGTTATTATTTATATCATTTCCTGAGCCAGATGCTTTTCTGTGTGTGTTACATTTTTGTACAGTTTTGAAAAGAATTTTTTCCTATTATGTATAACTTTACTGATGGAAAAAAGAAAGAAAGTGATACATGTCTGTTCTTTATTCTAGCCTGATCAAAATGACTGCTTAGTTCTAATAGTTTCCCAATTCAACTTAGGTAGTCAATTTTATCATCTGAAAAAGCGACCAATTTAATTTTACCCAAGCTTTTTCTTCTTTGGTCGCATTGGTTTAAATTTTCAGAACATTGTTGGGTCATGAAAGTAGCAGGCATATTTGTCCTTTGTATGACCTTCATGCAGCTTCCTCAGATATGTTCCTGTCAGGTATGATATTAGCTGGTGATCAAGGAAACCATTTTATGATAGTTAAGAATTATCTTGATTAGCTGGCGCGTAAAGACCTCGGAGCCGCGGCAGCCGCAGCGGTTGGAGCCCAGAGGCTTCCTTCTGTCTGTGCCCAGCGACAAGGGCGTCTGCAATGGAGAACTCATCGGGAGCCAGGCACCCCAGAGTAAAGTCAAAAGCAGCAGCGGGGGACCAGCAGCCATTGGCCGGCAGGTAAAGACCTCGGAGCTGCTGCTTCCGCAGCTTCCAGGGCCCAGAGGCTTCTGTCTACGGCCAGCGTCGGGGCATCTGCCACAGAGGACTCAGCAGGAGCCCAGCAACTGTGAGTAAAGACAAAAGCGGCAGTGGCAGGACCCGCTGCCCTGGGCCAGCCCAAAACGCCTCAGAGCCGCCGCTGCTGCTGTGTTAGGGGTGTAGAGGCATCCGTCTTTGGCCAGTGCCATGGAGGACTCATAGGGAGCCTAGCACCCAGTGGAGGATTGGGCCGGCTGCAGGGTCCCTGGAAGAGCTGGCTCCCTCCCTCACCATCTAGGAGGGGCTGGGTGGCAGAGACCTGTCTGCCTAGGTGTGCAGGGAGGGTGGCAAGGACAGGGGGCCGTGTTCAGTTGCGATCTCTGTGGTCGCCAACCCACCAGCCTGCCAGCACAGGAAATTTGAGAGGAGCATTGTCCTAACCAGTCAGGTTGGGGATTGGGCTGGGCTGAGAGGCACGCTTTCTGGAGAAGTTTTTACTGGAAAGTGGACTGAGGTGTTCTGTGAAGGCAGCTTGACTTGCTTCTCACCCAGCCACAGGACAGTACCAGATCCCGTGGGACCAAGGTAGCCTGGCTGGTGGGCAGGTGTGCGCCTGGGCCTACAACCCAGCCCAAAGAGGGGTCCCACTGAAACCAGAAAAAACGGATTGGACAGTTTGAAACCAACAAGGAAGGAGTTTTTGTTGTTGGGTTTTTTTGTTTTTTTGTTTTTGTTTTTTACTTTTATTTTTAAACTTTTTTCAGTAATCTTATATATTTTTTAATTTTATTGTTGCTGTATCTTTCAGTACTCTGTTCCTCTCCTTTCTTTTTTCCTGTTTTAGTCCCTCTTCATTTCACCCCAAACTTATTGCTTTTTCCTCACTTCTCTTGCCCTTTTTTTGTGTGTTTGTTTGTTTGTTTGTTGCTTTCTATAGCACTGTAAATACTTCACAACACATCTCTCCAGTCTTAGCCCACTTTACAGGTTCCTGAATTCTATTACTGTAGTGATTAACTCTACTTGCTCACACGCTACGTCTATTTACTATTCTTTACTCTCACCTTACCTCAAAATCTGACCACCCGCAACCTCACTGCTTTCTAGATACAACTCACAAGCCTTCCCTCCCCAACAAGAGACTTATCTTTGGTCTATCCTTTCCTAGAGGTGGCAAATTGGGTTGAAGATTACAGTTAACACTATATAGAGCCTAAAGATCTTCTATCTCTTCTCTGCCAGCTGTGACTGTAAATATCATAAAGTACTCTCCTGCTGTCATAAACCATTTTGCCTCCCCCTCCAGCTGATCACACACACACAAAGAAAGGAGTAGGTGGAAGCAGAGAACATCAAGATACCTGCAGGAGACTGTACCACTGAATTTCACAGGAATTCTACCACAGAAGTTCACACCATAAACCTAGGGAGTCAGAACAGATCAATTTAAGAAGCTGAAGCTAACAAGAAGAGTCTCATAAGCAATGGGAAGACAAAGAAACAATGCCCAAATGAAAGAAAAGGTGGAAGTCTCAGAAATAATGTTAGATGAAAGAGAGGCAAGTCAGCTATCAGATATTGAATTCAAAGCACTAGTTATCAGGAAATTCAAAGAGCTCACAATGAGCTACCAGAAACTAGAGGGGAGCTACCATGAGCTCTCCGCAAACTATATCAACATGAAAAAGGAAATAGAAACTATCACCAAAGGACAAGAGGAAATGAAGAATACAATTTCGGAACTGAAGAACACAGTAGAAGGAATGAAAAGCAGGATCGATGAGGCAGAAGATCGGATCAGTGAGTTGGAGGACACAGTAGAAAGAATCTCCCAGAAAGAGCAAGAAAGGGAAAAGAGGCTCAAAAAGAATGAAGATGGACTAAGAGAAATGCAAGATAATATGAAACGTAATAATATCCGAATAATAGGAATACCAGAAGGAGAAGAAGAAGAACAAGGGATAGAAAACCTATTTGAAAGAGTAATGATGGAAAATTTTCCTAATTTGATGAGAGAAAAAGTTACACGAATCCAGGAATCACAGAGAGTCCCATTCAAGAGGAACCCAAAGAGGCCCACTTCAAGACACATCATCATTAAAATGGCAAAATTTCAAGACAAAGAGAGAATCCTAAAGGCAGCAAGGGAGAAAAAGGAAGTAACATACAAGGGAGCCCCAATAAGGTTAGCTACTGACTTCTCAATGGAAACACTCCAAGCAAGAAGAGAATGGCAAGAAATATTTCAAGTAATGAGAACCAGAGGCCTACAACCAAGGCTACTTTACCCAGCAAGGCTCTCAATCAAGATAGAAGGCCAAATAAAGAGCTTCCAAGACAAAAGAAGTCTAAAAGAATATGCCTCCACCAAACCAGCTCTACAAGAAATACTAAAAGGGCTGCTTTAAGGAAAGGAAGGAAAAGAGAGAGACAGAGAGGAACTGTGGTACAAAAATGGCAATGAATAAGTCCCTATCAATAATAACCTTGAATGTAAATGGATTAAATGCTCCAATCAAAAGACATAGAATAGCTGAATGGATAAGAAAGCATGACCCACACATATGCTGCCTACAGGAGACCCACCTCAGGACAAAAGACCATCACAGACTAAAAGTGAAAGGCTGGAAACAAATTTTCCAAGCAAATGGACAAGAAAAAAAAGCCGGGGTAGCAATTCTAATATCAGACAAAATAGACTTCAAAAAAAGGGCCATAAAGAGAGACCCAGAAGGTCACTTCATATTGCTCAAGGGAAGAATCCAGCACGAAGACATTAACATCATAAATATATATGCACCCAACATAGGAGCACCCAAATATATAAGAAAAATCCTAGAAGACTTCAAGAAAGATATTGACAGCAACACAATTATAGTAGGGGATTTTAACACCCCACTGTCAAAAATGGACAGATCTTCCAAACAAAATATCAACAAAGATATAGCAGCATTAAATGAAACTCTAGAAGAAATGGACTTGACTGATATATATAGAGCGCTTCATCCCAAAGAAGCTAAATACACATTCTTTTCAAATGCACATGGAACATTTTCAAAGATAGACCACATGGTAGGACACAAAATGAACCTCAACAAATTCAAGAAAATTGAAATCATACCAAGCATTTTCTCTGACCACAAGGGACTGAAATTAGAAACCAACCCCACAGGAAAAAACCCCAAACATCCAAAATCATGGAGACTGAATGGTATGCTATTAAACAACGAATGGGTCAAGATTGAAATTAGGGAAGAAATCAAAAAGTTTCTGGAAACAAATGAAAATGAACTCACAACAACCCAAAACTTATGGGACACGGCCAAGGCAGTCCTGAGAGGGAAGTTCATAGCAATACAGGCTTACCTAAAGAAAATAGAAACATTTCAAACAAACAACCTAACCCGACGCCTGCAAGAACTCGAAGAACAACAACAAAGACAGCCCAGAGCAAGTACAAGGAAGGAAATAACCAAGATCAGAGCAGAATTAAATGACATAGAGACCAAAAGCACAATTATAAGGATCAATGAATCCAAGAGTTGGTTTTTTGAAAAGATAAACAAAATAGACAAGCCTTTAAGTAGGCTCATTAAGAAAAGAAGAGAGAGGACACAAATAAACACAATCAGAAATGAAAGAGGAGAGATTACAACTGATACCACAGAAATAGAAGGGATTGTAAGGAATTACTATGAAGAACTGTATGCCAAGAAATTTGAAAACCTAGGTGAAATGGACAAATTTCTAGAAAAATATAATCTTCCAAAACTCAATGAAGAAGAAGTAGAAAGCCTGAACAGACCAATAACAGCAAATGAAATTGAAGCAGTAATCAAAAAACTCCCATCACACAAAAGCCCCGGACCAGATGGTTTCACAGGAGAATTCTACAAAGCGTTTAAGGAAGAGCTAACCCCTATTCTTCACAGACTATTCCAAAAAATCCAAAATGATGGGAAACTCCCAAACTCTTTTTATGAAGCGAGCATTATCCTAATTCCAAAACCAGATAGAGACACAACAAAGAAAGAAAACTTTAGGCCAATATCACTGATGAACATAGATGCTAAAATCCTCAACAAAATATTGGCAAATCGCATCCAACAATACATCAAAAAGATCATACACCATGACCAAGTGGGATTCATCCCAGGGATGCAAGGATGGTTCAATATCCGCAAATCAGTAAATGTAATACACCACATAAACAAAAGCAAGGACAAAAACCACATGGTCATATCAATAGACGCGGAAAAAGCTTTTGATAAGGTACAACACCCATTTATGATAAAGGTACTCAGCAAAGTGGGAATAGAGGGAGCATTCCTCAATATAATAAAGGCCATATATGAAAGACCTACAGCCAACATCATACTGAATGGGCAAAAACTGAAAGCTTTTCCACTAAGATCAGGAACAAGACAAGGTTGTCCACTTTCACCACTTCTATTTAATATAGTATTGGAAGTTCTAGCCACAGCAATCAGACAAGAAAAGGAAATAAAAGGCATCCAAATCGGAAAGGAGGAAACAAAACTGTCACTGTTTGCAGATGACATGATAGTGTACATGGAAAATCCTATAGACTCTACCAAAAAACTGCTGGAACTAATAAATGAATTTGGCAAAACAGCGGGATACAAAGTCAATATCCAGAAATCAAAGGCATTTCTGTATACTAACAATGAATCAGCAGAAGCAGAAATCAAGAAAAAAATCCCATTCGATATAGCAAAAAGAAAAATAAAATATCTGGGAATAAATCTAACCAAGGAGGTTAAAGACCTGTATGCAGAAAATTACACAACACTGAAGACAGAAATCAAGGAAGACACAAACAAATGGAGACGTATACCGTGTTCATGGATTGGAAGAATTAACATCATCAAAATGTCCATACTACCCAAAGCAATTTACAGATTCAATGCAATACCTATTAAAGTACCAATGGCATATTTCACAGACATAGAACAAACACTTCAAAAATTTATATGGAACCATAAAAGACCCCGAATAGCAGCTGCAATGTTAAGAAAGAAGAACAAAGTAGGAGGGATCACAATACCTGATATCAAACTGTATTACAAGGCCACTGTAATCAAAACAGCCTGGTACTGGCATAAAAACAGGCACATAGACCAATGGAACAGAATAGAGAACCCAGAAATAAACCCAAATCTCTACAGTCAATTAATATTCGACAAAGGGGGCAGTATCATAAAATGGGGTAAAGATAGCCTCTTCAACAAATGGTGTTGGGAGAACTGGACAGCTACATGCAAAAAAATGAAACTCGAGCACCAACTTACATCATACACCAAAATAAATTCAAGGTGGATAAAAGACTTAAATATAAGCCATGACACCATTAAAGTCCTAGAGGAGAACATTGGCAGGAAAATCTCAGATATTTCACGCAGCAACATTTTTACTGATATGTCCCCTAGAGCAAGGACTATAAAGGAAAGAATAAACAAATGGGATCTCATCAAAATAAAAAGCTTCTGCGCAGCTAAAGAAAACAGCATTAAAATAAAAAGACAACCAACTGTATGGGAAAACATATTTGCCAATGATACCTCAGACAAAGGTTTAATCTCCAAAATATACAAAGAACTCACACGACTTCACTCTAAGAAGACAACTAACCCAATTAAAAAATGGGGAAAGGACTTGAACAGACACTTCTGCAAGGAGGACATACAGAGGATCCAGAGACACATGAAAAGATGCTCAATATCACTAGCTATCAGAGAGATGCAAATTAAAACTACAATGAGATACCACTTTACACCGGTGAGAATGGCTATCATAAACAAAGCAATAAACAACAAATGTTGGAGAGGGTGTGGAGGAAAGGGGACTCTGGTCCACTGTTGGTGGGATTGTAGACTGGTACAACCATTATGGAAAACAGTATGGAATTTTCTCAGAAAACTAAAATTGGACTTGCCTTTTGACCCAGCAATTCCACTGCTGGGATTGTATCCTAAGAACCCTAAAACACCAATCCCAAAGAACCTATGCACCCCAATGTTCATAGCAGCACAATTTACAATAGCCAAGAGTTGGAAGCAACCTAGGTGCCCGTCAGTAAATGAATGGATCAAAAAACTATGGTATATATACACAATGGAATTTTATGCTGCAGAAAGAAAGAAGGAGCTCCTACCTTTTGCAACAACATGGATGGAACTGGAAAGCATTATGCTGAGTGAAATAAGCCATGTGTTGAAGGACAAATACCATATGATCTCACCTCTAACAGGAAGCTAAACAACAAAACAAACAAGCAAGCAAAATATAACCAGACACTGAAATAGAGAACAGGCTGACAGTGACCAGAGGGGAGAGGTGAGGGAATTTCAGGGGAAATAAGGGAGGGATTAAGAGGAAACTCTATAAAGGATACATGGACAACAACTGAGAAGGGTGGAAATGGGAGGGAGGGGGGAGGATGGGGGGTGGGATGGGATGGGAGTAATAGACAGAAAACTGTACTTGAAAAATAATTAAATTAAAAAATTGAGAAAAAAATGAATTATCTTGTATACAGTTTCTCAGAACTGTTTTATACAGTATCATTTGCAAATTTGAAAATGACTCTATTATATTCAGATGATTTCCCCACCAATTTATTTTTGTAGAGATTTTATTTATTTATTTACAGAGAGACAGGAAGGG
Organism: Sturnira hondurensis; assembly: GCF_014824575.4. NCBI lineage: Eukaryota > Metazoa > Chordata > Mammalia > Chiroptera > Phyllostomidae > Sturnira > Sturnira hondurensis. The sequence continues at coordinate 149,478 of NW_028097681.1, read as the reverse complement.
AGAAAGGAAGAGAGGGAGAGAAATATCAATCTGTGGTTGCCTCTCACACACCCCCTACTGGGGACCTGGCCCACAACCCAGGCATGTGCCCTGACTGAGAATTAAACAGGCAACATCTTGGTTTGTAGGCTGGCACTCAGTCCACTGAGCTACACCAGCCAGAGCTCTACTAATTTATTTCAAGATAATAAATAAATTCTTAATATCAGAGGCTCATGATTATATTGAGTTGAATGTTTTTTGCTCATAATGTATGTCAGGTAGTCTGCACTCCATACAATGTCCTACAAATTCGAAGGACACCTTGGTGACAGAATGGCTCATCAGGCTATTGGAACCATCAGCAGAACACAAGGACAGCTCACAGCTGGGCCTCCACTCAGCTGTTTTCATAGAGCTAAGCTGTGAAGTACTGTAGGCTGACTTTAATGGGACATCAGCATAAGGAGCCACTGTGTTGGGAAAAGAGTCATGATAGTGGAGAGGTCTGACTGTTAAATCAGCCAACGTCTGGGAAGACTGAGCAGAGCCTGGGTGATATACATTTTTTGGACCTTCCCATCAGCAGGAAAGAAGTCATATTTAATTTCCACTTTAATTTTATGATTTTGTGTCTGATTTACTTACTCCCTATATCTAAATCTACACACTTAAACCAGAGATCTGGAAACTATTCCCCAAAGAGCAAATCCCACCCACAGCCTGTTTTTGTAAAAACGCTTTATTGGAACACAGTGTAGTAGGTTCAATAGTAGCCCGTAAAAGATATGTCTACATCCTAACTCCTAGTACCTCTAAATACAACCTTATTTGAAGAAAAAAAAGAGGCTCTTTACAGATATAATTAAGGATCTCAACATGAAATCATCCTGGATTATCCAGGTGGACACTAAAACCAATAACAAGCATCATTATAGAAGCTGTAGAGTGAAGAGACACACCCAGACAAGAAGACCACATGGCTATGGAGGCAGAAATTGGAGTGACACAGCCACAAAGCCCAGGAAAACTTGGAGTCACTAACAGCAGGAAGAGGCAAGGAATACAATCTCCCCAAGAGCCTTCACAGGGACTGCAGCCTTTCTGACATCTCAATATTAGTTGTAACAGCTGGCCTCAAGAACTCTAATGAAGTAAACTGCTATTGTTGTAAGCCACCTAGTTTGGGCTTAGTAGTTACAGACACAGAAAATGAATATCTACAGCCATGCCCATCTTCACAGGTATCACCTACAACTTCTTTCACACTACAATCATAATGGGACACAGGTCCGGCTGCCTGCTGAGATGGAAGCCAGATACGTGAGACAGGTGCACCAGCCACCTGGAAGGTGGGGAACTCTTATCCTGAAGTCCATCTTGCCATCTCTGGTCAAACCAGCAAATCTTTTGTCTAAAGATTTTATTTATTTATGTATTTATTTATTTGTTTGTTTGTTTATTTATTTATTTTGAGATGGGGGAAAGAAGGGAAGAAACAGATCAGTTGCCTCTCACTTACCCCCAGTGGGAACCTGGCCCACAACCCAGGCATGTGCCCTGACCAGGAATCAAACCAGTGAATTTTCAGCCCACAGGCTGGCTCTCAATCCACTAAGCCACACCAGCCAGGGCAAGCCAGCAATTCTTACAATGGATTTGGTGGGAACTGGAGAGGGGAAAAATTCCCCTAAGGAGTACATACCTGCTGTGCTGGTGACAGAGGGCAGTGGGAGTAGGGAGAGTTGCTCTGGACATGCAGACAGTGTTCTTGCTGGTCGCAATATGGATGGCCATGGTAAGTGTCCTCTAGTTGGCCATCTCGTTTTTGTCAGTTGAATTCCTGCGCTAGGACCTTGAAGTCAGGCAGCTTCTTAGATTCACATAAGAACTGTAACAGCTGAACTGTACAGTATACTTAGGAAAGAAACTTTTAACATACCAGGTATAGTTTTGAGAGAAAAATTAGATTAGAGTAACAAGCTGTGTTTAACAATTACTAAGATTAATATGGGGAGCTTTATGTAAGTATAATATATGTGTTCCTCATCACACAATGGCAGAATTAAGTAATTGCAACAGAGCACTGATGGTCCAACAATAACCTTTATTATCTATCCCTTTAAAAACATTCTTGGCTGTGCCTGCCCTAAGTCACTATCAGGTACAGATTTTATATTCAAAGTATTCTTTCCTGTTGTAAAGGAATGCTCAGAATAGCCTAGCTGGCCAGAAAAAATATATACCTATGTGAGTTTTAAAATGTGACTGTTGCTCTGTCTGGTGCTGCTCAGTGGATTGAGCACTAGTTGTGAGCCTGTGGGTTGCCGTTTGATTCCCCATCAGGGTGTGTCCATGGATTGTGGGCTAGGTTTCAGTGGTGGGCAGGCAAGAGGCAACAACACATTGATGTTTCTTTCTCTCTCTTTCTCCCTCCAATCCCCTCTCTCTGAAAATAAATGAATAAAATCTTTTTAAAAATGAAAATAAAATTATTAGCACAGGTACTCCAGATGAAAATTTTAAATTACTGGACCTGTGGAACTGGCGCAAAGAAAACTTGACCTCGGCAGCCAAAACATGTTACCTCCATCAAGTGCAATGACCCCTGAATTGTCTTCAGGATCCATCTCCACTTTTCAAATAGAATTCAAGGTGAAGTTCCTGGGAGTTTTCTATTTGGATGGATGTGGTCAGGTGACATAGTTACATCTCTGAATTACTCATGGTCACTCACAGCAGCTCAGAGGCTCATGGTGTGGTCCTTTCAATGTGTCCTGCATGACAGGTTATATAAACTGGGGAGATGTTTATACTGTGGGAGATGGGCTCATCAGTAGGAAGGGACTATGTGTTTGGCCTCTAAGGTGAGCCTATGGGGACTGAACTGGCAGAGAGTGTCCTTTTATTTATGGTCCCTTGGCTTCAAGGGAGCTGAATTTCTTAGAGAATTAAGTGACGGTGAGTTGCAGTGCTTTCCCAGAGGCATGGGGCCTACACTGGCTCTTGGCTTGGGGAATTGAGAGTCGCCCATGCGTTCCCTGTGGCGCAGGACCTGCGCTGGCTCTTGAACAGTATTGGGCAGTCTCGGGCTGCTGGCTCGGCCCCTGGAAGAGAGCCAGTCACCAGCTCCATCCCTACTAAGCTGGCACAGACTGGGAAACACTGGAGTCAGCCTGTGGCTGTAGGCTTGGAAGAATTGTGAGTTGCCCTGTGTGTTCAGCCACAGCACAGGGAAAGATCTGCACCCAAGACTGTGAGAACAGGAAAGCCTGGCTGAGAGCGCTCACACTCACGCCAGACCAGGGCTGGCAAGTCAGGGGAAAAATCTGCTCTCAGTGGGGTGTGGGAGAGCGGCGCCAGTCTGGATCTTTGGAGGGCACTGGCGAGACCAGTTGAGCTCCCTGAGATGTGAGAAAGGCCACACTAACAGCAACTCAGGCTGTGCAGCTAGTGAGACCAGAAGAAAAGGTTTGACTAGCTGGAAACCAACCAGAGGAGTAGGTGGAAGCAGAGAACACCAAGATACCTACAGGAAACTACACCACTGAATTTCACAGGTATCCTACCACAGAAGTTCACACCATAAACACAGGGAACCAGAACAGATCAATTTAAGAAGGCCAACAAGAAGAGCATCACAAACAATGGGAAGACAAAGAAACAATCCCCAAATGAAAGAAAAGGAGGAAGTCTCAGAAAGAATGTTAGATGAAATAAAGGCAAGTCAACTATCAGATATTGAATTCAAAGCACTCATTATCAGGAAATTCAAAGAGCTTACAACAAGCTACCAGAAACTACAGGGGAGCTACAATGAACTCTCCGAAAACTATACCAACATGAAAAAGGAAATAGAAGCCATCAGCAAAGGCCAAGAGGAAATGAAAAATACAATTTTTGAACTGAAGAACACAGTAGGAGGTATGAATAGTAGAATTGATGAGGCGGAAGACCGCATAAGCAAGCTCGAAGACAGGGTAGAAAGAATCTCCCAGACACACCAGGTAATGGAAAAGAGAATCAGAAAAAATTAGGAGAGTTTAAGAGAAATGCAAGACAATATGAAACGTAATAATATCTGAATAATAGGAATACCAGAAGGAGAAGGAGAAGAACAAGGGATAGAAAACCTACTTGAAAGAGTAATAACGGAAAATTTTCCTAAGTTGAGGAGAGATAAAGTCACATGAATCCAGGAATAGCAGAGAGTCCCAGGCAGGTGGAACCCAAAGAGGCCTACTGCAAGACACATCATCCTTAAAATGGCAAAACTCCAGGAAAAAGAGAGAATCCTAAAGGCAGCAAGGGAGAAAAAGGAAGTAACATACAAGGGGGTCCCAATAAGGTTGGCTAATGACTTCTCAACGGAAACATTCCAAGCAAGAAAAGAATGGCAGGAAATATTCCAAGTAATGAGAAACAGAGGCCTACAACCAAGACTACTTTATCCAGCAAGGCTCTCAATCAAGATAGAAGGCCAAATAAAGAGCTTCCAAGAAAAAGAAGTCTAAAAGAATATGCCTCCACAAAACCAGCTCTGCAAGAATTACTAAAAGGGCTGCTTTAAGAAAAGGAAGGAAAAGAGAGAGACAGAGAGGAACACAGGTACATAAATGGCAATAAATAAGTACCCATCAATAATAACCTTAAAGGTAAATGGATTAAATGCACCAATTAAGAAACATAGAATAGCTGAATGGATAAGAAAGCATGATCCGCACATATGCTGCCTACAAGAGACCCACCTCAGGTCAAAAGACCACCACAGACTGAACGTGAAAGGATGGAAACAATTTTCCAAGCAAATGGACAAGAAAAAAAAGCTGGGGTAGCAATTCTAATATCAGACAAAATAGACTTCAAAATAAAGGCTATAAAGAGAGACCCAGAAGGTCACTTCATAATACTCAAGGGAAGACTCCACCAAGAAGACATTAACATCATAAATATATATGCACCCAACACAGGAGCACTGAAATATATAAAGAAAATCCTAGAGGACCTCAAGAAAGATATTGACAGCAACACAATTGTAGTAGGGAATTTTAACACTCCACTGTGAAAAATGGACAGATCTTCCAAACAGAATATCAACAAAGATATAGCAGCATTAAATGACACTCTAGAAGAAATGGACCTAGTTGATATATATATATAGAGAGAGCCATCCATCCCAAAGAAGCTAAATACACATTCTTCTCAAGTGCACATGGAACATTTTCAAAGATAGATCACATGATAGGACACAAAACCAGTCTCAACAACTTCAGGAAAATAGAAATCATACCAAGCATCTTCTCTGATCACAAGGGACTGAAATTGGAAACCAACCCCAGAGGAAAAAAACCCAAAACACCCAAAACCATGGAGATTGAATGGTATGCTATTAAACAATGAATGGATCAAGATTGAAATTAGGGAGAAAATCAAAAAACTTCTTGAAACTAATGAAAATGAACTCACCACAACCCAAAATTTATGGGACACAGTGAAGGCAGTCCTGAGAGGGAAGTTCATAGCAATACAGGCTTACCTAAAGAGGATAGAAACATTTCAAACAAACAACCTAACCCGATGCCTGCAAGAACTCGAGGAACAACAACAAAGACAGCCCAGAGCAAGTACAAGGAAGGAAATAACCACGATCAGAGCAGAATTAAATGACATAGAGACTAAAAACACAATTGTAAGGATCAATGAATCCAGGAGTTGGTTTTTTGAAAAGATAAACAAAATAGACAAACTTTTAAGTAGGCTCATCAAGAAAAGAAGAGAGAGGACCCAAAGAAACACAATCAGAAATGAAAGAGGAGAGATTAAAACTGATACCACAGAAATAGAAGGGATTGTAAGAAATTACTATGAAGAAATGTATGCCAAGACATTTGAAAACCTAGGTGAAATGGAGAAATTCTAGAAAAATATAATATTCCAAAACTCAATGAAAGAGAAACAGAAAACCTGAACAGGCCAATAACAGCAGATGAAATTGAAGAAGTAATAAAAAAACTCCCAACACACAAAAGCCCTGGAGCAGATGGTTTCACAGGAGAATTCTACAAAGCTTTTAAGGAAGAGCTAACACCTATTCTTCAAAGACTATTCAAAAAAATCCAGAAGGCAGGAAAATTCCCCAACTCTTTTTATGAAGCCAGCATCATCCTAATTCCAAAGCCAGATAGAGACACAACAAAGAAAGAAAATTACAGGCCAATATCACTGATTAACATAGACACCAAAATCCTCAATAAAATATTGGCAAATTGCATCCAACAATACATCAAAAAGATCATACACTACAGTCAAGTGGGATTTATCCCAGGGATGAAAGGATGTTTCAATATTCGTAAATCAGTAAACGTAATACACCACATAAACAAAAGCAAGCACAAAAACCACATGATCATATCAATAGATGCGGAAAAAGCTTTTGATTAGGTACAACACCCATTTATGATAAAGGTACTCAGCAAAGTGGGAATAGAGGGAGCATTCCTCAATATAATAAAGGCCATATTTGAAAGACCTACAGCCAACATCATACTCAATGGACAAAAACTAAAAGCTTTTCCACTAAGATCGGGAACAAGACAAGGTTGTCCACTTTCACCACTTCTATTCAATATAGTATTGGAAGTTCTAGCCACCGCAACCAGAAAAGAAAAGGAAATAAAAGGCATCCAAATCGAAAAGGAGGAAACAAAACTGTCATTGTTTGCAGATGACATGATAGTGTACATGGAAAATCCTATAGGCTCTACCAAGAAACTGCTGAAACTAATAAATGAATTTAGCAAAACAGCGGGTTACAAAGTCAATATCCAGAAATTAAAGGCACTTTGTATACTAACAATGATACAGCAGATGCAGAAATCAAGAAAAAAATCCCATTCGATATAGCAAAAACAAAAATAAAATATCTGGGAATAAACCTAACTAAGGAGGTTAAAGAGCTGTATGTAGAAAAGTATACAACACTGAAGAAAGAAATCAAGGAAGACACAAAAAAACGGAAACATATACCATGCTGATGGATTGGAAGAATTAACATCATCAAAATGTCCATACTACCCAAATCAATTTACAGATTCAATGCAATACCTATTAAAGTACCAATGGCATATTTCACAGACATAGAACAAACACTTCAAAAATTTATATGGAACTATAAAATAGCCCGAAGAACAGCTGAAATTTTGAGAAAGAAGAACAAAGTAGGAGGGATCACAATACCTGATGTCAAACTATATTACAAGGCCACTGTAATCAAAACAGCCTGGTACTGGCATAAAAACAGGCACATAGTCCAATGGAATAGAACAGAGAGCCCAGAAATAAACGCAGCTCTCTACAGTCAATTAATATTTGTCAAAGAGGCAGTAACATAAAATGGAGTAAAGATAGCCTCTTCAACAAGTGGTATTGGGAGAACTGGACAGCTACATGCAAAAAAAAAAAATGAAACTGGAGCACCAACTTACACTATACACCAAAATTAATTCAAAGTGGATAAAAGACTTAAATATAAGCCATGAAACAATTAAAGCCCTAGAGGAGAACATTGGCAAGAAAATCTCAGATAATCCATGCAGCAGTATTTTTACTGATACGTCCCCTAGAGCAAGGGTTATGAAGGGAAAGAATAAACAAATGGGATCTCATCAAAATTAAGAGCTTCTGCATGGCTAAGGAAAACAGTATCAAGAAAAAAAGAGAAGCAACAGTTTGGGAAAACATATTCACCAATGATACCTCAGTTAAAGGTTTAATCTCCAAAATATACAAAGAACTCACTCAACACCACTCATAGAAGATGAGCAACCCAATTTAAAAATGGGGAAAGGACTTGAACAGACATTTCTCCATGGAGGACATACAGAGGATCCAGAGACACATGAAAAGATGCTCAATATCGCTAGCTATCAGAGAGATGCAAAATAAAACCACAATGAGATACCACTTAACACCAGTCAGAATGGCTATCATAAACAAAGAAACAAACAACAAGTGCTGGAGAGGTTGTGAGGAAGTGGGGACCCTAGTTCACTGTTGGTGGGATTGCAGACTGGTATAACCACTATGGAACACAGTATGGAATATTCTAAGAAAACTAAAAATGAACGTGCCTTTTGCTCCAGCAATTTCACTCTTAGGAGTATATCCTAAGAACCCTGAAACACCAATCCAAAGGAACCTATGCACCCCAATGTTCATAGCAGCACAATTTACAATAGCCAAGAGTTGGAAACAACCTAGATGATCATCAGTAAATGACTGGATCAAAAAGCTACGGTACATTTACACAATGGAATTCTATGCTGTAGAAAGAAAGAAGGAACTCCTACCTTTTGCAACATCATGGATGGAACTGAAGAGCATTATGTTGAGCGAAATATGCCAGGCAGTGAAAGACAAATACTATATGATCTCACCTTTAACAGGAACCTAAACAACAAAACAAACAAGCAAGCAAAATATGACCAATGACACTCAAATACGGAACAGGCTTACAGGGTCCAGAGGGGCGAGGGGAGAGAATCATAGGGGAAAAGGGGAGGAACTCACATGAATAAGTATAAAGGACACAGGGACAGTAATTAATGTGGCCGGCAGGAATGGGAGGGAGGTGGGGAGCACTGGGGGGGGGGGGGGGGGCCGGGCAGGGAATATAAAACAGAAAACTGTACTTGAATAAAAATTAAATAAAAATTAAAAAAAAGAATTTTGGAACAAAAGGAAAAAAAGAGAATTAAGTAACAATAAAACCATTTATTTTATGAGGAGCTCTGAAAACTCAGCCTCTGGACCTCCCTCAGCAGACTCACCTGCAGCTCCTCAGCTTCAGGTCAAGAGCGTCCTCTCTGTGCCTCTCTAAGATGTTCAACTACTCTAGAAATCCAGCAGCAGATCCCCACTTATTTTCCTTTCCACATCAACTGCCCAAGGAAGGAAGGGCCAATAGAACCAAATCAATCGAGTGATGCCATCAGGGGATGCCAGAGTGAGTACTACGGGAAAGCATCATGGAGAGGAGGAGGGCTTTCAGTAAGCACGCCTTTTGGTAGAAGTCAGCTGGATGATGTGAAAGGGGATTGATCCAAAATCCTGCACATTAGGCATCCCTAGTCTGAAGGTCATTCTTGCAACTTATTCCTTCTCAGACCCTTTCTTCCCATTTACCATCTCAGAGCACAATCCCACGACCTCTCTCCTCCCGCAGTAGGAACTGACTCTTCCTTACATCTGCTCAACTCTCAGGGCTCTGCTGCATTTCAACTTGAGCATTTCGTGTGTGTGTGTGTGTGTGTGTGTGTGTGTGTAGCATTGACAGAGTGAGGCAGCCTTGAAGTGTGACGAAAGAGCTGCCTTGAAGTCAGGGAAGTGTGAGTTCAAACTAGATTCTTCTCCATCTTGTACCTGATGCATATGGGAAACATTTCTCACATTCTGTGGATCTTCTTCTCATCCACACAGGTATGTGCATAAGGAGACCTCAGAGAGTGCTTATGGGAGAACAGCTGCCATGGACCAAATATTCAGGACACAGTGTCCTTTGAAAAAAGCATTTATTTATTCTTTCACTCATTTACATAACACATCAATATGCAATACATAGAAGAAAGCAAAACACCTTACATGTATACGGACAAGAGAAGTATGGAGGCAGAAGAAAGTAAAGGAGACATAAAACTAGAAGAATAATTACATGAGTAAACAAATTATCTACCATGAAATGTTACATAGTTGGCAACACTGAGCCCCTGATACCACTCAGAATTCCAGTGAAAACAAAGGATTCTCTGCTGTTAGGATCAAATTTGGCCACATAAACAAAAAGCACTAAAAGTAAAAGGCATTCATATCCCCCAGAGGTCACTGTGTCTTCCTCATTGGAAAGTGGGACCAGCACAACATCTCCAGGCTAATGTGAGGAACAAAGGTTCATTTCATCTCTCTGCTCCCCTAGCCATAGTATGTGGTTTTCCAAGACATGCCAACTGCAGGAGCCCTATTGTGATGTGTAAATTCCAGACACAAAGGAGATAGGAAAGGGAAGGCTCTGACAAGTATTCCAGGATTCCCAGTCACCAACTTAACACACTATCTGACTGTCCATGATTACCTACAAGAGAAGATTGAAAGCAGGGCATCTTAGCTGAATACAGGCCACTGAAAAGTGTAATCAGGTCTTGTTAATGGGAAAGCAGGGTGTGGCTATGTTGTCCAAGAAGTCTCTGGCATAGTACTTAATTATAGGGTCCAGAGTGTCCATAATATCAAAACAATTAACTGACAGAGACAGACCCTTCCTGATACTGAGGGAAAAATAAAATTAAGATATTGATGTTTTTAATTCTTGTAAAACAAGCTCATATTGTGTGAAGAAAGGAGTGGTGTTTCCAGCCAATTGCCTTCAAGAAATCCCAAAACATTTTGAGGTTCTCCAGATGTTTCTGAACATAGGTTGGAGGCATCACATGTGGTGACAGTCACACTGTCAGAGGGGTGAGGCAAAGATGCTACATCACAGCTCAGGTATTAAGTATTCCAGAAAAATATTAGAACTAAACCTTGACTGGAGTTTAAAGTGCCATTTACAGGTGAGATCACATCATATTTGTCTTTCACCACCTGGCTTATTTCACTTAGCATAATGCTCTTCAGTTCCATCCATGCTGTCACAAAGGGTAGGGGATCCTTCTTTCTGCTGTGTCATATTCCATTGTGTAAATGTACCACAGTTTTCAGATCTACTCATTTAACCAGAGAGGATGGGGGAGGAAGATAAAGGGGGAGAGAAGGAAAATGGTCATCAAGTAACATGTATAAAGGACCCATGGACAAAGCCAAAGATGGGGAGTATGGAGGGGGGAAGGTGGGTTGGGGGGGAGAATAGTGGTGGCAGGAAAATAAAGACAACTGTATTCTAATGACAATACATAAATTAGAAATAAAATAAAATAAAATAAAATAAAAAGGGCCTATCCCATCTGGGTGATAAGAGCATTTAGATTCTCAGACAGCTTATTGTGCCAACTTGGTTAACATAGGAAGACTAATTTGCTGCCTCCAATTAACAAGTCACTATCCTAATTTTTGAAATTGTCTCTTTATAGTTCCTGAGTTCTTGTAGTATTTATATGCCAATAATACATGAATTTGATAAGAACAATCTCTACCTTTCCCACAAAAATCTGTAACCTTAAACATAACCATCAGATGTCAGATGAATGGTCTACATCATGTGACCCCCCCCAAAAAATGCCCAAATACATCAGCTTTACATGCAGCACTTACATTACTTTTTCAAACCATTCTTCAAGAAGTTCTACTGATAGATAAAAGGAAAAAGGCATTGTGATTCACAAACTTTCTGATGACACAGACCAGAGCATCATGAAATGAACATGTAAAGTAAAATAATATACTATCATGTAAACAGTGAAAGTCTTTGAGAAAGTTGTAGGTATTTGTATTGAAAAGTTAAACACTGTTTGGAATACAGAGGGCCAATGTATGCCATCCACACAGATGGCAGCAAATACATGGTTGCTGAGCTCTTATTTTTGGCCACATGTTCAGTAATGAGGTTTGAGAGAAGGTGTAGAGGAAAATAAACGTGAAGAGATAAAACTGAAGTGTTAGAAGCATAGATGTTCTAGACAAATGATACTCAAACATTCATACACATGTAAAACTCCTGCTGATTTTGTCAAAGTGCAGATTCTCCTGCAACAGGTCTGACTGGGGCCTGGGACCCTGCGTTGAAAGAAGCTCTTGGGTAATGCTAATCCTGTTGGTCCCTGACTAGTCAGACTATAAAGGACACAACCGCTTTGGAACTAAAAGTACATTTCCAGAGAGTAGTAACAGCAAAGGAAAGGATGGGAGCATTTCAAATTCCCCGACCGAAGGCAATTATGAAAAGGTTGTACCTTACTAATCCATTAACCTGGAATTCAAGGCAACCACATTTCTACACTGTCAATGTGATGAATGATTGAATATTGCTTTTGGTCTTTCCTGGTAGTTATTTCTTCCTCATGTAATCAGACAATCAAACACATGCCCCAGAATTTCTCCTTCTGGGCTTTTCAGCAAAGTCAGAGATTCAGTTCCTTCTCTTTGGGCTGTTTCTGTCCATGTACCTGGTCACATTCACCAGGAACCTAATCATCATCCTGGCCATCAGCTCAGACCCCGACCTCCACATGCCCATGTACTTCTTCCTCTCCAACCTGTCCTTGGCTGACATCTGTTTCACCTCCACCATCATCCTAAAGATGCTGCTGAACATCCACACAAAAAACAAAGTCATAACCTATGCAGGATGACTTATCCAGATATTTTTTTCATTGTGTTTGGATGCTTGGACAATTTACTCCTCACTGTGATGGCCTATGACCACTTTGTGGCCATCTGTCACCCCCTGCACTACATGGTAAGCATGAACCCCAAACTCTGTGGGCTGCTGGCTCTGGGGTCCTGGTGCATCAGTGGCATGGGCTCCCTGCTGGAAATCCTGCCCATCTTGAGGTTGTCCTGCACAAACCTGGAAATCCTACACTTTTTTTGTGATCTTCCTGAAGTCCTCAAACTTGCCTGTTTGGACATCCTCGTCAATAATATAGTGGTGTATTTTGCAACTGGCCTTCTGGGATTTCAAAGGAGTGCTTTTATCTTATTGTAAGATTGTTTCCTCCATTCTGAGGATTTCTTCAGCTGGGGGCAATACAAAGCCTTCTCCACCTATGGGTCTCACCTGTTGGTGGTATCATTGTTTTATGGCACCGGCCTAGGGATCTACCTCAGTTCTGCAGCCATTTCATCCCCTAGAACAAGTCTGGTGGCCTCAGTGATGTACACTATGGTCACCCCCATGCTGAACCCCTTCCTCTACAGTCTCAGGAACAGAGACATGAAGGAGTCCCTGCAGGGACTCATCAGGGTGGGGATTCTCAGGGGCGGAGCTGTTACAGGACTGTTGTGAGGAGCTGGGCACACCATCCTGAGGACCAGAAATGCTGCCTTCCTTTGTCCAATGTTCTTATTTCTCCTAATTTTAGATGTTTTTAAAGCACAACTTTACTTGAGTCTTCACTGCTCTCCCCATTTTTCTTTAGGTTGTGTTCTGAGTTCTCTCTTTCACTTCCTAACCAGGCATTATACCTTCATATGAATAAAACATGATGTTTTATAAGTTATCTTCAGGAATCATTTGGATTATTTTTTAAAAAATAAATCTTATGGTTTTAAAATATATTCCCAGAAGTTATGGTATGTGTACCTGTTTTGCAAATGCCCTGAAAGCTCTATAACAGAAATTATTTCTGAAGTTATGTGAATTCAGTAAAACTGCAGAGTACAAAATCCACACAAAAAATCAGTTCAGTTTCCATTGCTAACAGTGAACTATTGAGAAAAAAAAAAGTAACCATTCCTATTTACAGTAGCATCCAATACTATAAAATACTTAGGCATATTTCTTATAATTTTGATTACTGTTCTTCCTCCACCATACCCCCACCCCAGCCATTCTCATACTTAGGGTTAACAAAGGACATGAAATATCTCTACACTTAAAGCTCTCAGAGATTGATTAATAAGTTGAAGACACAAATAAGGGACCAGATATCACATGTTCATGAACTGAAACAGTTAATATTGTTTTAATGTTTATACTACCCAAAACAACCTACAGGTTCAAAGCAATCTATATCAAAATTCCTTTGGAAGTTTTTATATTAATAAAATAATTTTAATATGCATGGTACCACAAATTACTCCTAATGCCCAAAGTAAACTTGAGAAAGAACAAAACTAGAGGCATATAGTTCCATATATCAAATTACATTACAAGGTTATAGTAGTAAAACACTACAGTGCTGGCACTGAAACAGACACATAGGCCCATGGAACAGAATTAAGAGCCCAGGTATTAACTTATGCATATATCGTCAACTAATCTTGATGAGGGTTCCAAGAACACATGATGGGGAATGGATAGTCTTGTCAAAAAATGGAGTTGGAGAACTGGATATTCATATGAAAAAGAATAAAACTGGACCTCTATCCCACACCACTCACAAAAATTATTTTGCAATAAATTAAAGATTTAAATGTGAGACCTCAAATTCTAAAAATTCTAAAATAGGCCGGGGGTGGGGGGAGACATTGGTATTGGCAATTATTTGTGGATATAACAGCACTATCACAGGCAATAAAACAAAAAATAAACAAATGTTATTGCAGCAAACTAAAAAGTTTCTACACAGCAAAGGAAACACCAAAATGAAAAGGCAACCTGTATTCATGGGGCAGACTGATGGCTGAAGGGAGGGGGTGCGGGGGGCTGGATGGAATAAGGTGAAGAGATCATCCAAAGGACATATATGCATAACCCATAGACACAGACAACAGTGTGGTGATGGCCAGAGGGGAAGGTGGAAAACAAATGTATGGCAAGGTGACTCCAGTTAACAATATTGTATGGTATGTTTCAGATTGCTAAGGAAGCACATCTTAAAAGTCCTCATCACAAAAGGTAGCTATATAAGGCACTTTTTGTGTTAACTAACCTTATCTGGTAGTAATTTTGCTGTATATACATACATCAAGTCATTATGTTATACGCCTTAAAAATACACTTATATTTCAATAAAGATGCAAAAAATTTAATCTGATTCAATGGGTGAGAATGTACAGTCCACCTAAGACAATTTGGGAGTGAAAAATTAATTGTGAAACAATAAATTCTATCTGGGGCAAATAGACACAGAGCATTTCATGTGTCCTTTCACAATAGACATTTATAACTTAAACAGGGTGAGGCAAAAGTAGGTTTACAGTTGTTCAAATGGAAAATAATACAATAACTAATAGATCATAACACAAAAATACACTCGGTGTTTTCCACACTCACAACTGTAAACCTATTTTGCCCCACCTTCTATGCTTTACACTTGTAACAAGAACAACAAGAAGAGTTGGTAGAATAATCTGATTCACCAAGAAATGGCAGATTTGCACATATTCTCAAGAGTAGAACAGAGGACCTAGTAAAATAGCTTGAAGAGTCCACAAATTCTTACTGGGGCCATCTGGGGCCAATGTGAGGGATTTAGAGGTTGTGTCCAGGAATACAACACACCATAGATGGCCCCCTCTGTTTCACTATGCTTCCTGTGAAGGGTGCTGGGAAGAGATCCTCCTTCAAGATCACAAGTCTCTGTCTCCCAGGAGCAGAGTCATCCTGGACTCACTTCCTGTCCCTATAGATACTCTGGTGTCACAATGAGCTTAGTAAATGCAGAACTGGGACATAGTCACAATAGCTGCTATAGACTGGGCATCTGCTCTGTGCCAAGTAAGTTCCCATGAGCTCTAGAAAATTACGACTCACACCAAACCCTTACATCAGGGGTGTCAAACTCATTTTCACCAGGGGCCACATCAGCCTCATGGTTGCCTTCAAAGGGCTGAATGTAATTTTAGAACTGTATAAATGCCACTATTCCTTAAGTGTTAAGTGAGAACTCGGCACTGCCACCAGGTGGTAAGAAAGTGCCGGGCTGGATAAAACAAGGTGGAGGGCCAGATTCAGCCCTTGGGCCTTGTGTTTGCCATCTGTGCCTTAGATGGAATTGTTCTAGTTTATAAGTGAACAAAGGCTTCAGAAAAGAAGTTCATTCTCTGTCAAGAGAGAAATATTCAAAAACACCTGGAAACTTGTGTACATGGAAGCTGAACATTTGACCCACTAAGGTCAGACCTGAGGTGGGTGGGAGGATTCTTGGAGGAGAAGGCCTCAAAATACCTGCACCTGACTCTGACACTGACAGCAGCCTTTAAAACCCAAAGAATTGTTCACAGACCAAGATGGACTACATCAATAACTAGGAGCTACTTATAAATGCAGAATCTCTGGCCCACCTTAGACCTGCCTGATCAGAATCTGCATTTGAAAAAGGGCCCCAAGTGACTCACATGCACATTAATGTTGCAGAAGTTCTGGTTGAAAACAGTGTTTCTCAACCTCCCCACTGCTGATGTATTTGCTGAGTCATTCCTTGTGTGGGGGTCATCGTGTGCATGGTAGGATGTTGAACCACATTCCTGGCCTTAATCCCCTAGGTGTCAGCAGCACTACCCCAGGTATGACAATCAAAAATTTCTCCACATATTTGCAAGTTTTCTCTGGATGCCAAATCATTTGTGATTGAGAGCCACTGGCCTAGAGCATGAGAACTAGAAATTTCTTGCATTCTCATCAAAGCACATCCCTTACTCAGTTCATAATTTGAAGTCAATCACATAAGAGTCACATTTCTACTCTGGCTGGTGTGGTTCGGTGGGTTGGGCATCGTTCCACAAACTAAAGGGTCACTGGTTCCATTCCCAGTCAGGGCACATGCCTGAGTTGGGTGCCAGGTCCCCAGTAGGGGTGGACCAATGGCAACCATACATGGATGATTCTCTCCCTCTCTTTCTCCCTCCCTTCCCTTCTCTCTAAAATATAAATAAGTAAAAAAAATTTAAACAGTCACATTTCTGCAAGTGTAGAATGAGGTTTCTAATTACATGGTTATCATAGCATGGGCTTTTACAAAAATAGGTGAGATGATTTGCATAAGAATTTAAGCTCAGTCTATGGCACATTACAACATCTAAATATACCTCTTATAATTATTAATTATTTAATTTATTTAATTATTTTTCAAGTACAGTTTTCTGTCTATTACTCCAATCCCACCCCATCCGCCATACTCCCCCCTCCCTCCCATTTCCACCCTTCTTAGTTGTTGTCCATGTATCTTTTATATTTGCTCCTCTAAATCCCTCCCCTATTTCCCTTGAAATTCCCCCCCTCTCCCAACTCTGCTCACTGTTCCCCTGTTCTCTATTTCAGTATTTTTCATTATATTTTGCTTGCTTGTTTGTTTTGTTGTTTAGCTTCCTGTTAAAGGTGAGATCATATGGTATTTGTCCTCAACACCTGACTTATTTCACTCAGCATAATGCTTTCCAGTTTCATCCATGCTGTTGCAAAAGGTAGGAGCTCCTTCTTTCTTTCCACTGCATAGAATTCCATTGTGTATATGTACCATAGCTTTTTGACCCATTCATTTACTGACGGGCACCTAGGTTGCTTCCAACACTTGGCTATTGTAAATTGTGCTGCTGTGAACATTGGGGTGCATATGTTCTCTGGGATTGGTGTTTTCAGGTTCTTAGGATACAATCCCAGCAGCGGAATTGCTGGGTCAAAAGGCAGGTCCAATGTTAGTTTTCTGAGAAAATTCCATACTGTTCCATAATGATTGTACCAGTCTGCAATCCCACCAACAGTGGACTAGAGTCCCCTTTTCCCCACACACTCTTCAACATTTGTTGTTTACTGCTTTGTTTATGATAGCCATTCTCACCGGTTTTAAAGTGGTATCTCGTATAATTATTAAATGTTTTAGAGATGAAGGAAAATGACAGCTCCGAACTTGTGTTAAAGCATAAAATTCCTAATTGATTTATCAAAAGCATTATGAAGCCAAGGATTATGGTACCCATGGTTTTATAGCAAGGGAATGCTGCTCTCTTGATAGTAGAAAAGAGAATCGAATTTTCTAGAGACATCAGAGGCTGTCCCCTCCAAATCAATGCTTCCAAGACCCAAGGAAACAAAACAAGACAAGTTCTCAGTCTGAGATTTGGAGATGACTTTAACTCATGGCTGTGAAAAGTTTCAATGTTCAACTCTGGAAGCCAGGAGGGTTCATGGAGGAATAATAAAAGTTGGATTCACCTGACTTCTAAACTGGTCTCTTGGGAACTGTGAATCAGCAGGGAAATTTCCATTCTGTCTAGACAAGATCTCAAGGGGAAAATGCATTCAAGATTTGCAGCATCCGTGGGGAGTGTATCTAATAATTAGACACAGAGAGCAGATACAGCAAATATACAAAGCTGTATGTGCCTCTTCTACCATAGTTCCTGAGTTTGTTCAACCTTGAGCTAGTCAGGTGGAGAGGAATGTTTTTCTGCATTTGAAGACCTCAGCTTGGCTCAGAGACCACTGCTTTACTCCTTCCTGCTGTCTTGTCTGGAGACAGAGCTCCAGACTCCATCATCAGCCATCCACAGAGCAATTCAGACTTTCACCCAGAGTCCTTCTTCTCAGAGCCTCATCCAGGTTAGTCTCTGAGCTCTGTAGGTACTTAAGGAAAGGGTCACAGAGACTGGAAGCTGAGTACTTCCACCTGAGGTCACCTGAGAGCCTAACCAACTTATCCCAGAGCTGAGAGTTGTACGCTTGGTTGACTAATTAATTGACAAGCACTTTATTTCATATGTTAAAAATGAAGTGTTTATTGAACTCAGTCACACAAGGATCACTGTTGACAATTAACTGATGGAATAAAAGCCCAGGTGGCCGTGACTAGCATGGCTCAGTTGGTTGGGCATTGTTCTGCAAAGCCAGTGTGATTCCAGTCAGGGCACTTGCCTGGGGTGCAGTCCAGGTTCAGTCAGGGTGCGTGCAAGAGGTAACTGATGGATATTTCTCCCTCACATCGATGTTTCTCTCCATTCCCATCCCTCTAAAACCAAAACTTAAAATTACTGAACTCTACATCAGATAAATAAATCCCTTGCTTCCATTTCATTTAGCTCTTTTTCTGGAGATTTCCCCTGTTTTTTCATTTGTGCCTATTTCTTTTTCTCCCCATTTGGACTCCCTCTCTCTGTGTTAGTTTCTGCATATTAGGTAGACCTCCTATGACTCCCAGTCTTCACAGGGTGGTCTTATGTAGCAGGTGTCATGGGGAACCCCGTGGTGCAGTCTCCTTGATCACCAAAGCTGGGGGCACCAGCAATGTCCTTTGTATGAGTTATGTGTGCCTTCCTGTAGTAATCGATTAGTTGATATTGGCCCATTCATCCATGAGTTCGACGAAGAAGCTGGCTGACTGTGAGGATCAACCCTGACCACAGGGCATGAGCTGCTGTCCAGGTGCTGACCACATCAAGCACAATTTGCCTCAGCGGGATCTGGCAAGTGCTGAGGTCTCCCTTTAGATATGCTGTTTGTGAAGCTCACTGAATCTTGCACTGATGTTGTTTGAAGTCGGCCACTGGGTGTGTTGCTTTGGGGTCTTTTGGAGGGACTCTGGTGTGAATGAATGTCAGCCGCTGCCCATGACTCACCCTGGGCAATGTGTTTGGAGCTACAAAGCAATCCCCCATTTGCGGGTGCTTCTGCTGGGCCTGATTGTGCACCAAGGCTGGTTTTTACCACCACCAGACCCAGGGCAGTGAGCTACAATCCTAAGGCATCCCAAGATCTGCCTCTGCCTGCCAACTGCCTATTAGGCTCAGTCACTGAAAGAGCCTCTGGTGGTGTTCAAGTTACAAAAGGTCAGTTGTGTGTAACTCACGAGATAGAGACAAGTGGTGTTCACCAGATTAATACAGGTTAAAACTCAGTGCCAGTGCTGGGTCTATAGCCACTCACCAAATGTCCATGGTGTACCAAGTCTAGCTGCCATCCACTGGGCTTTCTCACACACCTTTGTGGTGGGATCTCAGGGAGTCATCAAAGTGAGGCCAGCAGTGTTTATCAGACCCAAACAAACCAAGAGTGGCTGTGTGAAGGGAGGGTTCTGCGCCAGTCGGGCATGTGAAGGAAAAATGGCCCCTGTCTTTGACCTTGACAGTTTGGAGCCATGGGGAGCACAGAAAGTGGGAATAGTGAGGTTCACAGGAAAGTGAGGAGGCTGGGCCCATCCCAAAGCCACACAACTCAGACACTGACACCCCCAAGTCTGTCCATACCTCTACACCCTGAGTCAGACAGCTGATTCCTCAGCAAGGTGCAAGCTCCACAGGATGGGACCACAGGGAGTTGAGAGGGTGGGGCTATTGCCTTCACTCAAGCTGAGTCCATGGAAGCACCTGCTTCACCTGACAAAGATGGCATCTTTGCAGGAGAGTGACTCAGGACATGGGCTTCAGGTGCAATCCCCTCAGCTCTCTCCACAGAGCCCCAAACTTGTCTCTTCGTGTTACTTTAGTCCTCTCCTCCCCTCCTCTGCCAGAGCCCCAGGTGAGTGAGTGAGATTTCACGTGTTGGCACTTGAAGAGGGCACCTGAATCTCTAGCAGACTCCCATCTCTCCCTGGCAGACAGAATCCCCACAGATTGTCAGAGGCAGGCTTTATGTGGGCACCTCTTCCCAGCTCTGGTGCTCTGGGCTCGGGGGCCCAGCTTGGGGTTGGGACCCCATCCTTCTCAGGGGGAACCTTTGCAGCTGAGATATCCCTCTGGAATCTCAGCCATGGCCCGTGGGAGCAGGGACAGCCCTTTTCTCGTGTCTTTGCCCTATAACCTGTCTCAATGTGGCTTCCCCTATGAATCCTTAGTATAAGACTCCTGCTAAGTTAGCCTTCAATTGGTTATTCAGTCAGATTGCCCTCTTTTCATTGTAATTCCAGTTGTTCCTGGGAGGAGGTGAGGATAGTTTCCACCTACTCTGCTACCATCCTCTGAACTCACTATCTTTAATCTGGGTGTATTTTCTCTATATTCTTTTTATATCTCATTTAAAATTTCATTTCCTAAGAATTGGTTTCTATATAAATGCACACCCTTGTGAAAACACAGAAATGGACAAAGCAGATGAGGTTTCTTCTCATTTGATCTTGTATTAAATGAGGAGTAAGTGTGTGTATGACACAAGGCCCTTGGAAGTACAGCATGTGAAGAAAGGGGACAGATTACCTGACCTGAGGAGGACTGTATAGTGAATGGTCTGGGGACCTAGGATCTTTGCATGTCGCACAAAGAATAAAACCAGAACTGGAGTGTGCCCATTGAATGTGTCAAAAAAGAGATCAAATCCCAAAGCCCAAGAATAACAAAGAAGAATGCCCCAAAGTCCTGCCTCATCTAGTGTTGGGCCATAGAAAATCAAGAGTGACCGAATAAACAGGGCATAGGTGTAAAAATGACAGTTGGGTCAAGAGCTGAGGGAAGGCTCTGATGAGAGGGTAGAGTGGGAAAGGAGTCAGATTTCTTTAATGGTTGTTTAAATACACAACAGAACATGGCCATCCCAATATAGAGCCTGAGGTTTTTTGTACATGAGAGGGATAAGGACAGGAATTGCTGGGAACCATTTCTACAGTGTACCAGGCAATGATCTGGCCAACTTAGATTGTAGCCACTCCTAGCTGAGTCAGTATGGCCAGGGCTAAGGAAGACATGTAAATAATACAACAATGGTCGTAGTGTGTGTGTGCATGTGGGTGACTTGTGCATGTGACTGTCCTTATAACAGGGGGACGAAGGAGCATGTATGGCAAAGTAACTCTGACAAACAGGGGTGAGAAATAAATCAAGAAGAAGCACTGAGTAGAGGATCTGTCTCCTTCATGGGATACATTTGCAACAAGATTAATCAAGGGTAAGAGGACTGTGGAAAAGAAAGGCCCTGTGTCTGATGTTTCAGCAGCAGTAGCAGTGAGGCCACATCACTCCAATGTGTCTGACACCTCTCCTCCTCTTCCTCATGCTTATTCACTGCCAACACTGGCTCCCTTTCTTATGCTGAACATTAAAACACAGGCATGGACCAATCCCTCTGCTGGGTAAACACGTTCCCATGTAACCTTGAATCTCCTTTCTCTCTTACTGGAGCTCTTGTGCTAATGCCATTTTGTTTGGCATCTGGCATAAGTACCCACAAGAAATTAAATACCCAATTTATTTCTTTATACCTGCTTTCCTTTCAGCATGCCACCTGTCACCATCCAAAATGTTATATATTTTTATTATTTGCTTCTGTGTTCTTTTTCCATCATTGCCTTGTAGCAAATTTTGTTCTTCAGCACACAATACTCACAGCCTGGACAATGCAGAAAACATAGTCAGCACTCAATTTACATTACTAGCATATGAGAGGGGACCCAAAAATGCGGAATGATGTCTTTTAGGGTGGGCACCTTGTAGTGCAGACTTCCCTGGATAAGTAAGTGTTCTAGGAACCCATCTGTATCAGTGCATCTGCTGGTGTTGTGAGAGTCTGTATTTGGCTTCTGTGAAACATTTTTGAAGACTCTTCCAATTCATTTGACAAGTGCATCTGACCACACTGTACTGAGTGTCCAGCAGTTTTTGACGCAAACCAGCATGACCCCCTTACCCTCACTCCCTATTCACCCAGTCTCACTTAGTATGACTTTTTTTGTTTCCCCAGATGAAAAAAAAGGGGGGGATCATTTAGACAATCTGAAAGGAGAGAATCAATGGGAAAGCATCTCGATAGGTGTATTGCACCTAATAAAGAGCACTTTGAAGGTGACTGAATTTTAAATATGTAAAAATGAATGCACAATATTTTATAAATAAACCTATGGGTTTAGTGGGTCCCACCTCACACCTGAAAAACTTCTCATTAACACTGTAGAATATGCCCTGGCTGGTGTAGCTCAGTGGACTGAGTGTGGGCTGTGAGCCAAAGGGTTGCCAGTTTGAATCCCAATCAGGGAACATGCCCAGGTTGCAGGTCAGGTCCCCAGTGGCGGCATATGAGAGGTAACCACCCATTGATGTTTCACTCCCACTCTTTCTTCCTCCCTTCCCCTCTCTCTAAAAATAAATAAATAAAATCTTTAAAAAAAACCTGTAGAACATGTGATGTCTTAGGGGAAAAACTGATCAATGTAAAACTTTCATATCACAGGCATCATGGGGGATTTCCCGAAAGAGGGTCACACTTATAGACAATGTATTAAAATTAATTTTTGAGTGGCAATATAAATTGTAGCATTTCAACTTTTCATGAATTACTCATATTATTTTCCTCTTTTCTAGTAGTCACCTCCACTGTGTGGAACCAGGCAATGGTACACAAATTTCAGAATTTCATCTCCTGGGACTATCAGAGGCACCAGAACTGCAGCCCATCCTATTTGGCCTGTTCCTCTGCATGTACCTGATCACTGTGTTGGGAAACCTGCTCATCATCCTGGCCGTCACCTCTGACTCCCACCTCCACACCCCCATGTACTTCTTCCTCTCCAACCTGTCCTTGGCTGACATCTGTTTCACCTCCACCATCATTCCAAAGATGCTGCTGAACATCCAGACACAGAATAAAGCCATCACCTATGCAGGCTGCATCACCCAAATGTATTTTTTTCTACTCTTTGCAGGGTCGGATGACTTCTTTCTTACTGTCATGGCCTATGACAGGTATGTGGCCATCTGTCACCCCCTGCACTACACAGTCATCATGAACCCCTAGCTCTGTGGACTGCTGGTCCTGGTGTCCTGGGTCATGAGTTCTTTGTATTCCTTGTTGCAGACCTTAATGGTACTACAACTATCCTTCTGTGCAGACTTGGAAATCCCTCATTTTTTCTGTGAATTCAATCAGATGGTCCAACTCGCCTGTTCTGACACCTTTGTTGAAAACATCGTGATGTATTTTGGAGTTGGGGTGCTGGGTGGTGGTCCCTTCGTTGGGATCCTTTACTCTTACTCTAAAATAGTGTCCTCCATACGAGCAATCCCATCAGGTCAGGGCAAGTATAAAGCATTTTCCACCCGTGCATCTCACCTCTCAGTTGTCTCCTTATTTTATGGTACAAGCCTAGGCATGTATCTAGGCTCTGCTGGTACCCAAAGCTCACGGTCAAGTGCAACAGCCTCAGTGATGTACACTGTGGTCACACCCATGCTGAACCCCTTCATCTACAGTCTCAGGAACAGAGACATAAAGGGGGCTCTGAGAAGATCAGTTGAGGTGGCAGCTATAAAAGGACCAATTTTCCTAGGGCTGAAGAAAATCCCATGATTGCAGGGCTCAAAGCCTCAGAGCCAGATGTGACTCTTCAATCAGGTTGTGGTTTTTTAAAAATATATTTTATTGATTATGCCATTACAGTTGTCCCACTTACCCCCTTGATTCCCCTCCATCCTGCACACCCCTTTCCCCACCATTCCTCCCCTTTAGTTTATGTCCATGTGTCACAAGTTCTTTAGATTCTATATTTCCCCTACTATTCTTGCCCTCCCCCTCATCTATTTTCTACCTACTGTCTATGCTACTTATTTTCTGTACCTTTTCCCCATTCTCCTCCTACTACTTCCCTGTTGTTACCCCTCCACATGATCTCCATTTCTATGGTTCCACTTCTGATAAAGCTGTTCTCTTAGTTTGCTTTTGTTTTAGGTGTGGTTGTTAATAACTGTGAATAACTTTCTTTCACTGTTCATATTTTTTATCTTTTTCTTAGATAAGTCCCTTTAATATTTCACATAATAAGGGCTTGGTGATGATGAACTCCTTGAATTTGATCTTATCTGAGAAGCACTTTATCTGTCCTTCCATTCTAAGTGAAAGCTTTGCTGGATAGGGCAATCTTGGTTGTAGGTCTTTGGATTTCATGACTTGGAATACTTCTTTCCAGCTCCTTCCTGCTTGTAAGGTCTCTTTTGAGAAATCCGCTGACAGTCTGATGGGAACTCCTTTGTAGGAAACCAGCACCAGAAGGGCCCAATTTGCTTGTGGGAAGCAGCAGAGAGGACTGGAATCAGAGAGAGAGCATGGAGCTAGCGCCATTGCCCCCTCTGACCCCGCCCTCACATACAGCGTCACAACCCAGCGACCTGGGTTGCCCCACCCTGGTAAACACCTAAGGCTCCACCCCTCATACCTAACAGGTGCAAACAGACCAAGACACTATGGCTCAAGAGGAACAGCTCAAAGCTCCAGAGCCAATACTGCTGAGCAAACAAGAGTTAGCCAACCTATCAAATGCACAGTTCAACACTCTGTGATCAGGATGCTCACAGGAGTGATTAATTTTAGTCACAAATTAGAGGAACAAATGAAGGCTAAACTAAATGGAATGAAAGAAAATGCACAGGAAACCAATAGTGATGGAAAGGAAACTGGGACTCAAATCAAGGGAGTGGGCCAGAAGAAAGAAAAAATGACCAAATAGAAAAATGTGAAGAAGCAAGAATTCAAAAAAAAAAAAAAGAGGAGAGACTTAGGAACCTCCAGGACATCTTTAAACGTTCCAACATCCGAATTATAGGGGTACCAGAAGGGGAAGAGGAATGGCCACAAGTGGAAAACTTTTTTGAACAAATAATAAAGGAGAACTTTCCCAATCTGGCAAAGGCAATAGACTTCCAGGAAATCCAGGAAGCTCAGAGAGTCCCAAAGAAGTTGGACCCAAGAAGGAACACACCAAGGCACATCATAATTACATTAGCCAAGATTAAAATGGAGAGAATCCTAGAAGCAGCAATAGATAAGGGGAGAGGTTGTGGTTTTAAATGATGTTTCTTTTATTTATTTGCTGGAATTCCCATTTGTTTGTTTCAACTCCACATGGTTTAAGTGACCACCTAAACTGAGCCTTCTGCTCTGTCATATAGTTTGTCCCTGTGTTTTGTTTCTACCTTTACAGTTTTCCAACCTTAATCAGAAACACCTAAAATCCCAGTTTATTTCACAGGCAACAGGGATTTAATAATAACGTCTTCTCCAATGACATACATCACTGCATGTAACTTGTTCTTATTTTATAGACCAAATAGTCACAAGTGGTATTACTCAGGTGGACAAAACTGCACTTGGCTACATACATCATTTACAAAACTTCATTCCAGGAAATCTAAAACCACTGTTTGCACTTTTGTGTCTCTATTTCTTTGTACATCATTACCTTAACTTCTCTTTCTGAGGATGCAGGCTTGAGCATTGTTTTGTTTAAGTCTCACCCTATTGATAGTAGTGCTACAGGCTAGGAAAACCTGGGGCACTGGCTGGGTCCTACTGCTCATTATTCAGACTACAGTAGTGGCTGGACTTGCCCTTGTGGTCCTGATAATAATTGCTACAACCATCAGGAAACTAGGAAAAAATGAGGGTCATTACTCACACAGCTCTCAGGGACCACACAATAAGTCATGGGGAGAGAGAATGGACTGAAGCTCTGCCATTGCCACGGCTGTGGCAGTAGAGGGAGAATCATGCAGTTTTGGAAGAGTGAGGACCGGGTGGCTTTGCGGTGCTCCCTTTTGCCACATGGCTTAGGAAGCAGAAGAGACTCTTCCTGGAAGAAAAGGGCTGAAAGGTCTCTTGCTTGTGGGCCATGAGAAGGTGTCACATGGCTTTGGATTAACTGGAAATTGTGGCAGGAACACAGCTGTTGGTGCCAGGTTCTGGGGATTAGGTTGCAGACCTCTTTTGAAGGATCCTATTTATCTACTCTAAAGGTTTTTAAAAATACATTATTTGGTGTCATTTTAAGGTCTTTATCACAGACTTCAAATTTTTTTCCTGAGATATGGTACCCCAGACTAGGGCAGTGGCAGAAGGAAGGACTGTGTGGGTCTCTGGGTATTCTAAAGGACTTCAAACTTTTAATGAAGACATTAAGTCACTACACTAAGTATGTATAGCTTTTAAATAAATAATTTCTTCTCTTTTCATAAATCTCTGGCATTGAGAGTTGTCTTTCCTCGGGTTGTGGGTATAGCAAACCTAGTAGGGGGGACCCCTGGAGAAAGAGGGAGGGCCGTCTCAGTAATAGTATAATGTACACCTGCACTGGGTCTGTTCTGTAACAGGAACATGGTGATTACATTAGTTCCACTGCACATTTATCATCCAACTTTTTATCTAAATGTCAGCTGATCATCAAAAGTAGCCCATCTACTACTTCAATGACCCTCCACCCATGCTATAAAAATAACATTTTTAAAGGTTCTGGGGATTAGGATGCAGACCTCTTTTGAAGGATCCTACTTATCTGCTATAAAGGGTTTTTTAAAATACATTATTTGGTGTCATTTTAAGGTCTTTATTTTCAAAATGGACAATGTCTTTTTTAGAAGCTTGTTATTCAATGTTGTTCGAGAGCCTTTATACAAAAGAGCCAAACTCAGAATTTATAACAGCTTGTGAAGTAAGTGAATACACTATTCGTTCACATTACATGCAAATGAAATGTTGGTTCGGAAGGCCTAAAACAGCCTACACTAGACTCTGATACTGAGCCACAACCTTGGTGGTCAAGGAGTGATCTTTGTTAGGATGGGTGTTGTAGGACAAAATGGCAGCTGAACTATAACCCGGAAAAGATGGCTGACATCAAACCAGAGAGCAGAAAGGGTGGGCTTTCTCCGCATAACAACCTGAGCCTGAGAAGAACCACCAATGATATATTTCCATTTTGTTCAAAGGTGACCCATCCCCAGCTCCCACAAAGAAAGCCAACCAGAATAAAACCCCATCACATTCCCTGCTTGGGTGTAGCTTCCCTGGCCCCGCTCTGCGGACTGGGGAGCCTCATCTGGGCAGGCAAACCCTAATAAAGCTCTATATGGCCTAACTTTGTGGCTAATTGGCACTTATTCCTTGGCGGAGCCTAAGAAAACCTTTCAGTCTTCAGGCCAGGACCTGCAGCATCAACACCACCTGCAAGATTGTTTGATTTTCAGAATCTCTGGCTCACCAGGATCTACAGAAGAACTAGAATCCTGGGTGATTTCTATGCACACTGAAGTTGGAGAAGTGCTGGTTTAGGCTAGGCTTTCTCACCTTCTCATGTTGACAGTGGAGGCAGAATAATTATTTGTGATGGGAATTACAGGTGTTTAGCAGCCAAACATTCCCCAAGGGGCAAAATCACCTCAGGCTGAGAATCACTGGCCCAGGGTTTGAAAACTGGAAGCAACCTGACAAATTCCAATCAAGGACCCTCTGTGGCCCTGGCTTGCACTGCATTGGTTACAGTGTGGTCCCAATGCTCCAAGGTTCCAGGTTCAATTTCCAGGCAGGGCACATGCTAGAAAATCCAATAGGTGCATAAATAAGTGGAATAACAAATCCATGTTTAAAAAATCCATGTTCAATCTCTCTCTCCCTCTCAAATAAAGTTTGAGAGGGGGAGAGGGAATCACACAAATAAAATTTTTAAAAAAGAAGTGTGGGTGGTATGGTGGGGTGTGGAGGTGGATAGGAGTATAAGGGAAATAAATGGTTGTAAAAATACCATAAAATACACAGTTTTTTTAAGTTTTTAAAATCTACAACGAAGAAAGAGAATTAAAAAAAAGGAGGTCATCTCTTACTCTGTCCACCCCTTAATCAGTAGGTAGATCACTAAACCCCTTCAAGTCCCATGCTACAAAGGGGAGTAGAGTTCATAACAATACTACCTCATACAATGGACTTTTCAAAATTTTTTATCAGGTGGTGCTTATAAGATGCTTAGCTCAGCCCTGGCTGGTGTGGCTCAGGTGACTGAGTGCCAGCCCATGACCCAAAGGGTTGTTGGTTCCATTCCCAACTTAGGGCACATGCATGGGTTGCAGGCCACATCCCCAATAGGGGGAGCACAAGAGGCAACTACACACTGATGTTTCTTTCCCTCTCTCCTTCCCTTCCCCTCTCTAAAAAGGAATCAAGTATTTTTTAAAAAGATGCTAAGCTCAGGTTATGTGGCATGAGAATATCTGAGTCTATCTCTCATAGTTAACATATTTTATAGTGAGGCACTAAATGACAGCTCTTAAGTTATGAAAGAAGTCAAAATCCCTATTATTTTCACAAATGTGTCAGGAAGGAAAAGAGTGTGGTGCCCAGGACTGTATGTCAAAGGAACACAGCTCCCCATTCATTGAAGAG
Organism: Sturnira hondurensis; assembly: GCF_014824575.4. Classification (NCBI taxonomy): domain Eukaryota; kingdom Metazoa; phylum Chordata; class Mammalia; order Chiroptera; family Phyllostomidae; genus Sturnira; species Sturnira hondurensis. The sequence goes on along the minus strand of NW_028097681.1, from coordinate 120,791 downwards.
GGGATAGCAATGCTCTGGAGAAGGGTCAGTGGGACCTGGTCCTGAGAGACTTCTTAGTCTCAAACGTTGGAGAAAATGTTAACTCAGAGTTGGAATAAGGTGGACAAAGTCAGGCCTCTGGAAAACAGGAAGATCAAAGACAAGGAGAAATAACAACTGACTTTACTTAATGTCTGTTCTGGTCACTTGGGATCAGAAAATCATCAGGAAGTTTCCTTTGTGAATTCCAGAGGCCTAGGGAGAAATCAGGTACTTAGAGGTGGAATACCATGAGGGAAATGTGCCTGATGAGCAGTTATAGAGAGACTAGAAATATCTCCCTGTGCAGCCCCTCAGCTCCTATGTTGCTAGGCAGAATGATTCTTGTTAATTCCCAAATCTGGCTCAGGAACTGATGCTTCAGTCCTTCCTTCTGTCTTGTGTGGGACAGAGCTTCATTCTCCATCACCCACCATCCAGGGACCAATTCTGACTGGCATATGGAGACCTGCCTTTCAGAAAACCCATCCAGGGGAGTCTGAGAGCCTGGTAGGTACATCAGGAAAGGGTCAGAGAGGCTGGAACCTGAGAACTTTCACCTGAGGAACTGCGACCCTAATCAGCCCAGCCCCAAGACCAGATATCTCTGTTTGTATTCTTGGTTAAGGAACTAATTTATACTTAATTTACTTAACATGGTAATAAGGATGCAGCTGTTTGAATCTGCACTCCCGGGCCATAGCTGACAATTAGGTGATGGGACTGGGAGTCCAGTGGGAAGACGCTGCACAGTGAGTGAGGTGCAGGAAATGGCTGCAGGAAAGTGAAACACTTCTCAGAGAGTTTTGCTGTTTTCAGAGATGAAATGGAGCCTTAGGTGTGGAGAGCAGTTCAGTGAAGTGAAAGCGTTTGTACTAAATTTCTAAGATAGGGTGTATTTCAGCCTGTTTTCTATTCATTGAAAAGATCCAACCAGTGAGGCAGACAGCACCTTGGAGCCAGAGTCAGTGAGACAGGCATTGCAGTATCTTCTCTCATACTGAGTATTCACATGAAAAGTTATTTAATAAATCTAAAGTGGAATAACACATATTAAATTGAATTACTACATTGTCATATGGTAAATGTCCATATATGTTGACACCTAGTTCTGGAATCATTAAGTGAATAATAACTGCATCTGCTATGTGCCAGAACACTCAAGGAACAGTATATATTAAATTCTTTTATGTCTTTCTCTGGGTAGTGTGGATGAGTGGATTGAGCACTGGCCTGTGAACCAAAATGTCATGGTTTGGTTCCCTGTCAGGGCACATGCCTGTGTTGAGAACCAGGCCCCCATTTGGGGGCAAACAAGAGGCAACCAATTGATGTTCCTCTCTCCCTATTTCTCCTTCCCTTCTCTCTCTGAAAATAAATGAATGAAACATTTAAAAAAAAACGAATGAATTCGAGGACTTCTGCCAAGATGGAGGCATAGGTGGAAACACTGTGCCTTCTCCCACAACCAAGTTTGAATACAACAAAGGTCTGAAGAAACAAAGACACAACCAAAGGACAGAAAATTGAATTATACGGAAGTCGACTACATCAAACCGTTCAACAGGGATGGTAAGAGGGGCGGAGCCAGCAGCGAGCAGGGTCGGGCACGACAGGTCCCCCGACCCAGGTGTGCAGGTAGCCTGGAACCAGTTGGGGTGCGGGGCAGACTGACCACGGGCGTACATTCGAGCACAGTGAGACAGACTACGCAGGCCCCAGGGGGCGAGGGCTGATGGTGGTGGCACACTCGCGTGCAGTGGGACGGAACTCGTGGGCCTGGTGATGGCAGCAACTGTGGCACTGGTGAGGGCCACAGTGGCAGGCGGCAGAAAGGACGCGGTAGTCCCTCTTTGACCCTGCCCCCACATACAGCGTCACAACCCAGCGACTTAGTTGCCCTGTTCTAGTGAACACTTTAGGGCTCTGATCCTGCTATGGAACAGGCATGAACAGCCCAAAAGATGGTGCAAGAAGAACTCAAAGTCCCAGAGCCAATAACTCTAAGCGACCGAGAAATTGCCAGCCTCTCAGAAGCACAATTCAAGACACTATTTATCAGGATGCTCACAGAACTGGTAGATTATAGTCACAAATTAGAGGAACATAGTCACAAATTAGAGGAACATATGAAGGCTAAACTAATTGAAATGAAGGGAGATGCACAGGAAACCAATAGTGATGGAAAGGAAACGGGGACTCAAATCAATGGAATGGACCAGAAGGAAGAACAAAACATCCCACCAGAAAGGAATGAAGAAATGAGAATTCAAAAAAATGAGGAGAGGCTTAGGAACATCTTTAAACGTTCCAACATCAGAATTATAGGGGTACCAGAAGGGGGAAAGAAACAACCACAAGTGGAAAACTCATTTGAACAAATAATAAAGGAGAACTTCCCCAGTCTGACAAAGGAAATAGACTTCCAGGAAATCCAAGAAGCTCAGAGAGTGCCAAAGAAGTTGGATCCAAGAAGGAGCACACCAAGGCACATCATAATTGCATTAGCCAAGACCAAAATGAAGGAGAGAATCCTAGAAGCATCAAGGGATAAGGGGACAGTCACCTACAAAGGAGTACCCATCAAACTGTCAGCAGATTTCTCAAAAGAGACCTTACAGGCAAGATGGGGCTGGAAAGAAATATTCCAAGTCATGAAATCCAAAGGCCTACAGCCAAGATTGCTTTATCCAGCAAAACTTTCATTTAGAATGGAAGGACAGATAAAGTGCTTCTCAGATAAGGTCAAGTTCAAGGAGTTCATCATCACCAAGCCCTTATTATATGAAATGCTAAAGGGACTTATCTAAGAAAAAGAAGATGAAAAATGTTAACAGTGAAAGGACAGCAAACACACAGTTATTAACAACCACACCTAAAACAAAAGCAAACCAAGAGGACAGCTAGATCAGGAGTGGGACCATAGAAATGAAGAACACATGGAGGGTTAGAAACAGGAGGGTGGGAGGGGGAGAAGGGGGGAGAAGGCACAGAAAATAGCATAGATGGTAGGCAGAAAATAGATAGGGGGGAGGGCGAGAATAGTGGGGAAAATATAGAATCCAAAGAACTTGAGACACGTGGTTATAAACTAAGGGGTGGGGAGGATGGTGAGGGAGGGAGGGTGCGGTGGAGGGGAATGAAGGGGGGGAATAGAACAACTGTAATGGTATAATCAATAAAGTATATTTAAAAAAATGAATGAATTCTTTTGGTCTATGTCTTTGACAATTTAACTATAAGTCATGTTCATGTCATTAAATTATTGCAATTTTATATCTTGTTTCAGTTAGTATTTGATTTTTCCATTTAATTTTGCTTACAGTTTGATCTGGTCTCATTTTATCTTCATTCTTCATATTCTTAGTTTTGTTCCTGTATGAGTTCACATCTATTCACATACCTTTGTGAAAAACCCAAACACGAACAAAGTAGATGAAGTCCCTGCTCTTTGGATCAATCAGTACAACTGGGAGGACAGAGAACAATGAATTGAATGTGTGTTGAAATAATGTCCTTAGGCAGAATCATACAAAGAAGGCTCTTCCGTCTAAATAGATAGAGTTGTGACGGTGTGGGCCGGGTTTACAAAGCGTAGTCTGGGGAGATTCTGCATGTTGGATGAAGACCAGAACCAGGACTAGGGTGTACCAGTTGAGTTTGTCACAAAAGAGATAAAAACCCACAGCCCAAGAAGTCATACAAAAGATGCCACATGAGAATAGGAAAAAAGGACCTAACCTCATCCCCTATTGGACCATATAAAAATAAGCTGCTCAAATAATTATGAAATAGGTCCACAGAAAACAGGGCTTCCTCTGCTTGATTTTAAAAACCACCAATTTGCCCTGCCTGGCGTAGCTCAGTGGACTGAGCACAGGCCTGCGAACCAGAAGATGGTGGTTCAGTTCCCAGTCAGGGCACATGCCTGGGTTGCAGGCCAGTTCCCTGCAGGCCAACTCCCAGCAGGGGATGCACGAAAGGCAACCATACATTGATGTTTCTCTCCCTCTCTCCTTCCCCTCTAAAAGATAAATAAATTAAATTTAAAAAAATAAAAATAAAAACCACCAATTTTGTTACACTTTACATATTTTCTTTTGTGAAGTGTTGGTTCATCTCTGTGCTCTGGGTGTGCAGTATTAAAAGATAACCATTGTGGTGTCACCATTTCTGTCTTCTAGACAACTTTGCTTTTGTTCTTTTATTATTTTTGCTGGGTGTCAGGGGAATGTGTTCAGGGTTCAAGTACAGCCAAAACCAAGGAAGACTTTTCTTCCTCAAACCTGAGCTCATTAGATCATTGTTTCCTCAACCATTTCATTTCATTCCTCTCTCTTTCTCTCTTTTATTCCTTGCTCTCTTTCTCTCAGATTTTTATAGAATTACAACTATTATTTATTTTTATTCATATTTGAAGTACAGTTATGCTCCCTTAATTTCAGGTGTACAACATAGTGATTTGACATTTATACACCTTACAATGTGATCACCACCACGAGTCTCATAACCACCCGTCACTAAGCAAAGTTATTAAGATATCACTGACTGCATTCCCCATGCTGTCACACTACACTACATGTCCATGACATTTATTTTGTAGTTGAAAGTTGTACCTCTTATTCCCCTTCACCCTTTCACCCACTCCCTCACTGTCTCTTCTCTGGCAACCCTCTGTTTGTTATGGGTATCTATCAGTTTGTTTTTGTTTTGCTTTGGTTGTTCATTTGTTTTGTTCCATTTTGTTTCATTTTAGGTTCTACATGTAAGGGGTATTATATGGTATTTGTCTATCTCTGTCTGACTTCACTTAGCATAATGCCCTCTAGGCCCATCCATGGTGCTGCAAATGGCAAAATGTCATACTTTTTATTGTCTCTGCTTCTATGTTGTGACTATGTTAAACACAGAGATTATTCTTGTCTTATTATTTATTAATTGTTGTATTATTTTCCATATGAACAGCTGCATACCTATTTTGCTCCACCCTGTATGTATGTCATTCGTTATATATATCCATGTATATATCACTCATTATCCATTCATCTATTGTGCAATGAGCAATTCCTTGCTCATTGCACATTATTTACATTAGTCAAGGTATGTGCAGATTTTTTTAATGTTTGTTTAACTACAGAGCAGAACATGGCCATCCCAATATGCAGCCCAGGTATTTTATCTGAGGGAGGTATAGGACAGGAATTGCTGGGAACCATTTCTATGATGTGCAGGGGAGTGATCTGGCCATGTTGCTTGTAGCCACTCGCAGCTGCATCAGTATGGCTGAGGCTGAGAAAGACATGCAAATAACACAACAATGGTCATAGCATGTGGGTGGGGGATGAGAGTGACTTGTGCATGTGACAGTCCACCAAACAGGGGGACTAGGAATCATAAACTCCAAGGAAACTCTTACAAACAGGGGCCAGAATTCAATTAAGAGGAAGCACTGAGGAGGGGATCTGACTCCTTCATGGGACACATTTGCAACAAGATTAATCAAGGGCAAGAGGAGTGTGGACAAGAAAGTCCCTGTGTCTCAGGTTTGAGCAGCAGCAGCAGCAGCGAGGCCACATCACTCCAATGCGTCTGACACCTTCTCTCTTCCTCTTCCTTATGCTCATTCACTGCCAACACCGACTGCCTTTCTCAAGCTGAAAATTAAAACAAACACCTTCCTCAAGGCCTTTGCACAGGCCAATTCTTTAGCTGAACACACACTTTCCCACATAAACTTGAATAATCCCCTTCCCTTTCTTACTTAAGTTCTCTGCATTAATGCCATCTTATTTGCAGGTCTTGCCTAAAAGCCCATGAAAAATTAAACACCCCCTTCATTTCTTTATACCTGCCTTCCCTTTCTTCTATACCACCTGTCACCATCTGAAGTGTTATAGATTTTTATTATTTGCTTCTATCATTTTCTCCATCATAGCCTTATAGGAAATTTTGTTTTTCGGCATGCTATAAGCATAGCCTGGACAATGTGGGAAATATGTTCTGCATTCAATTCACATTCCTGAAACACATGAGAAACTTCTCATTAAAACTGTAGAAATACATGATGACTTAGGGGAAAAATTGATTGATACAAAAGTTTTATATGACATGTGGCAACATGGACTTCCTGAAAGGGGACCATATTCATACACAATATATTAAAATTAATTTTTGACTAATAATATAAATGGCAGCATTTAAACTTTTGGTAATTACTCATATTATTTTCCTCTTTCCTAGTATCACCTCCACTGTATAGAACCAGGCAAAGGTACACAAACTTTCAGAATTTATTCTCCTGGGACTATCAGAGGAACCAGAACTGCAGCTCATCTTATTTGGGTTGTTCCTCTCCATGAACTTGATCACTGTGTTGGTAAACCGGCTCATTATCCTGGCTTCCAGTTCAGACCCCCACCTCCACACACCCATGTACTTCTTCCTCTCCAACCTGTCCTTGGTAGACATCTGTTTCACCTACACCACAGTCCCAAAGATGCTGGTGAACATCCAGACACAGAGCAAAACCATCACCTATGCAGGTTGCATCACACAGATTTATTTTCTTGCACTCCTTGCAGTTTTGGACATACTTGTCCTGACCGTGATGGCCTATCATAGGTATGTGGCTGTCTGTCACCCCCTGCACTCACAGTCATCATGAAACCCCAGCTCTGTGGACTGCTGGTTCTGGTGTCCTGGACCATGAGTGCCCTGGATTCCTTGTTACAGAGTTTAATGGCATTGAGGCTCTCCTTCTTCACAGTCTTGGAAATACCCCACTTTTTCTGTGAACTCGATCAGATGATCTAACTTGCCTGTTATCACACCTTTCTTAATAACATGGTGATGTATTTTTCAGTTCTCCTGCTTGGTGGTGGTCCCTTTGTTAGGATCCTTAACTCTTACTCTAAGATTGTATCCTCCATACATGCAATCTCATCAGCTCAGGGGAAGTATAAAGCATTTTCCACCTGTGCTTCTCACCTCTCAGTTGTCTCCTTACTTTATGGTACAGTCCTAGGAATGTATCTCAGCTCTGCCTGTACCCACAGCTCACAGTCAAGTGCAGTCACCTCAGTGATGTACACAGTGGTCACACCCATGCTGAACCCCTTCATCTACAGTCTCAGGAACAAAGACACAAAACAAACTCTGACAGTATTTTTTGTGAAGGAAACGACCAACGGGCAAACCATCCTAACACTAAAGTAGTGCCCATGATTGTCGAGGTCAAAGGCTCAGAGTCGGCTATTGTGGTTATTTTCAGACTAAGGAAGTAGAACCTTCTCTTTCTATTTATTTCCTGGAATTTCCATGTCTTTGACCCTAACTTCTCTATTCAATTTCAGAAACTCACTTTAGTAAGCTTTCTTCTCTCTTATGTCCTACAGCTTTTCACTTTGTTATTTTTCTACTTTCCCTAATTTATTTCCATCATGGGTCAGAAGTATTTGGAAAATCCCATATACCTAATGAGACAACATGGTTTTTTAAAATAATTTTCCCAAATGACATATATTATATGAAATATTTTTTTTTTTTTTTTGCTAAAAGAATCATCCTGAATCGTACTATTCCTATGGGGGAAAGTACACTTAATTACCAAGGAAATTTATACAATTTTATAAGTGAGGAAATGTGAAACCACTGTTTTTTATTTTTATGTCTGACATTCCTTTATATACATCTTTATGTCTTAACTGTTCTTCTTGAGAAGGCAGACTCTAACATACAGTGTGTTTAATAGCCTGTCCGTGAATTTTATTCTCCTCATTAGGGTCCTATTCCCCTTTGGCTCAGTGTTCACAATCCCTCCTAAGCCCTTTGCAAAACAGTTATCAAATACATGTCTCCAACAGGTCTTCAGTGCAAGACAAATTTTAATAAAATTGGCCTAACATGACCTTTGGACCATAGATTACCTTCAATACAGTGAAGCCAAATTGTGTAATTCCTGTGCAAAATATTTTTTCTCATGATGTGCATCTAGGAGCATGAAACATTGGCATCCACGAGTAATCAAGGGTGGGAGGTGGTGATTGCTGGGGTGTGGGGAGTGGTGGGAGGAAATGGAGACAGCTGTACTTAAACAATAATTAAAAAGTAAACAAAAAAAGGGTGGGAGAGAAAGATTGTTGTCCATGTGTAAGGTGGTTTATAATAGATATGGGTAAAGAACTCATTAGTATNGCAAAATATTTTTTCTCATGATGTGCATCTAGGAGCATGAAACATTGGCATCCACGAGTAATCAAGGGTGGAAGGTGGTGATTGCTGGGGTGTGGGGAGTGGTGGGAGGAAATGGAGACAGCTGTACTTAAACAATAATTAAAAAGTAAACAAAAAAAGGGTGGGGGAGAAAGATTGTTGTCCATGTGTAAGGTGGTTTATAATAGATATGGGTAAAGAACTCATTAGTATTGTTCTATTTTTATTGAATTATCTTTGTATTTCTACTTAAAATCTTCTAGTGCTCACTATAATATGACCCCTTTCATTGCTATAAAGGCAATATATTCCCCCTTCTAAATTTCCCATAACCACAGAAGGGATGGTGAGTGATCACTGTCAGTGTTATCCATCATTATCTCCACGAGGCTCAGGACTCCATCCATCCTCTCTGATCAAAGTGTGACTGAAGAGAGAGTTTGGGGTCCTGTCATTCATGTGAACCAGAACCACCAGTTTTCCTATGCAAATATGCATGTCCTTTAAATCTCTCCTTGTTACAGGGAAATGAACCCCCAACGAGACATCTTAGATATGGTTATCTGTCTTAGAAACAGAGAACAGACTGACAGTTGCCAGAGGGAGCTGGTTGGAGGGCTGGCTGAAAAAAGAGAAGGGACTAAGCAGTACAAACTGGTAGTTACAAAAGAGTCACAGGGCTGTAAAGCACAGCATAGGGAATATAGTCAGTAATATTGTAATAACTTAGTTACTAAGTGTGGTGCCAGGTGGACACTAAAAATATTGGGGGGATCCTTTAGTAAATTATATGATTGTATAACCACTATGCTGTACACCTGAAACTAATATAATATTGAATGTCAACTGTAATTGAAAAATAAAATTTAAAAAAGAAAGTGCAATAATCATATGTCAAAACACTTAAAAGAACCCTGGATGGTGTGGCTCAGTGGACTGAGCACTGGCCTACAACAAAAGGGTCATGGGTTCAATGCCCAGTCAGGGCACATGCATGGGTTGCAGGCTAGGTCCCCAGTAGGGGACACAAGAGAGGCAACCACACATTGCTGTTTCTCTCCCTTTCTTTCTCCCTCCCATCCCCTCTGTCTAAAACAAAATAAATAAATTTTTTAAGAACACTTAAAAGACAAATTAAAAATTAATACTATTTTCAGCATTTAAAAAATAAATTGAAGTAAAAAATAAATAAATTTCAATGCTTCAGAGAATTGAAAATGAAGTAAATAAATACATACAAGTTATCTGAAACAAGCTAAAATGACAGAGTAACCAGGAATGCTGTCTTCAAATAGGAGAACAAATGCCAGAATGTTCTTCTTATACTTAGCGCTAATAAATCATCTTTTATACATATTTCTAACTTGTTTTGTGTCTATTATTCCTTATTGTTCCTTTTGGCCTTCTGTGGTTGATCTATTTCTAACCCTTGCATCATCTTGAGCCATTATATCCACATTTGACTAAAGCTCACCTTTCCTTCCCTAAGTGTCCATTTAAATCCATCTACCTTATTTCTTAGGGGACAGCACGAACACAGTCCCCCACTACCACAAGTCATGCAGTCAAGTTTCCCACACTTGGGGAAAACCCAGGGGTCAGCACACCCGGAGTGCAATGGGTGAGCCTCACCCTGGGAAAACCACCTTCATGACATGGTATCTCTCCTGCCAGGTAAGTATAAAATCCATCTCTCTTAACATAAGAAATTATAACTGAGAGACTGCTTCCTCTGCATTTTTAAAAACCCCTCTATTATATTTTTTCATTTCCAAGTCCTTGGAAATCTACTGGATCAGTGACCCATGTTAATATCCTTAAAATATTATTTTGTGTCTTTCAATAAGTTACTTTTAGATTCTCACTCAATTGTGTTCATAAAATTATTTTGAAACCTACTTTTACCCTAATTTTACTCCTACTGATGATCTGTATACCGTAAGTGGTTAGTTTTTTTTTTAAAACTTCTCTTCCTGTGTTATGCTCACATACACACTCATGTGCTTTTGTACAGATGCATGAACAGCATCCTGCCCATCAGAAATGCTCTTTATGTGTTCTGCAGGGGTTTTTGGCGTGTCTACTCTTCCTTCCTACCCAGCAATACCTATGATCTTCCCTCCAATCAACTGGTGCAATGCTCATTCATTATCATCATGTCCGTGTAATATTCCACAGTTTAGCTGTGCTAGTCACACTTGAAATCTAAGGTATACTTTATCAATACATTGCTGTTATAACAATATATGAAAATATTTTGAGATTGTTACATTCAAACTCTGGTTCTCCACCAGAGACAATACTGTTCTCCCAGGGGACACTGAGAAATGTTTGTAGACATTTTTGCCTGGTCCATGGGAGATGTCAGTAAAGTCCAGGGATGCCCTGAACATCCTGCAATGGCCAGGAGACACCACTCCTCAGACAAAGACCTAGTCCAGGATGTCAGTCCTGCAGAAACTGAGGAGCACTGTGTTAGAGACACAGGTCCTTGTGGTGTGTGTGTGTGTAGCTGCCTTCAGACTGTTCTCCCAATGTTGTAACAGTTCACAGTTCTGCCAGGAAAAAACAGAGCACCCCTTTGCTGCCTGTTTAAAAGTCCAGCCCCAGCTCTTTATGTTTCCTCCAGGCTGATGGGTGTGAAAGAGATGTTTTTGTTGTTTTCCACACTATACTGACTTTGATCCATAGTTCATATATTTGATGGCAATTTTGAGCATTAGTATTATATGTTCATATATGCGTATTATTCCACCATTATTAGCCTTTCAAATTATTTTTCACAATTATTGTTTCTCAGCTGACTTTTGGGAGACACTTCAGCAATAAAAATGTTTTACATTTTCTTTAGTTAAATATGTCTGTCTTCTTACTTCTGGGTCTCTTCACTTGATTACAATGGTTTGGCCTACCCATAAAAATTAATATGTAGTTTTTTTATCTGTTCACCAAAAAGTCTTGGTTAGCCTTCCAGTGAATAGGCAATTCCTCTGATTTTTTGTGATATAAGTGATAAACTTCACTTACCTCCAGTTCAATACTTATTTTGCCAGCTCATACTCAACAATCCAATCTTTCCAGATATATTGACATGCAAATTTTCCATGTGTTAAATGTACTTGTATACTGAGACTTAATGCCTCATTCATTCAACAACTAATTGCTGAGCATCTGCTGTTTGCCACAATGTCTAGGAACATTCAACATCACCTTCTATGTCTATGCCTTTGCCAACTTAATTGCTAATCCATGTTCATATTATTAAATTATTACTATTTCATGTCTTGTTTCTGTTAGTTTTGATGTTCCACTCAATTTTTTGATACAGTTGCTTGAGAATCATTCTGGTTACTCTAGTTTCATTCTCCCTGCCATTCCTGTCATTCTGTAACCTCACATTTCTTTAAATGTGTTCTATGTGAGTGCACATACATTCCCATATATTTGTGAAAATAGAAAGGTGAACAAAACAGGTGATGCCCTCCTTGTTCAGATCTTGTATTGTGATGGTGAAGGTAGAGCACAATGAAATACATGTTTGCATGATAACATGCTCTGGCTTAAATCATAGAAAGAAAGTTATCCAGCATAAAAGAATGGAATTGTCACAGCATGTGCAGAATTTTCTAGAGTACCATCTGGGAGAACTTTGCATGTTGGATGAAGACCAGAACCAGAATTAGTGTGCACTGGTGTGTCAAAAATAGATCAAAACACAAAGTAAAAAAAAAAAAAAAACAGAAATGATGCCACATTAGAGAAGTCAGAAAGGGACCTGCCTCATCTGCAATTCAACTTTGTAAAAACCCCTTCCTTGCAAACATAATTCACACACATAATCATCACCATCATCATCATTGCCCCTCCCCACACCTATCTAAACATGGAGGTGCTGCCAATATTAAAACTGATTTCACTTATAGATCAACCACTGCAAATTGTGGATTTGATAAAGATCCTGAATAAAATCAGATGTGAAACCAGGAAACAAACAAGCAAGATAGTTGGACAAATCAAAAAACTGATCAGGTATTTGATTATGCAAAAATTGTTATAATCGTAGTGTTTGATAATATTGTATTTCTATTCTAAAGATCCCTGTCTTTAACAGACACCAACATGTTTATAGATAAAATCGTGTACTCGGACAGGTATGGCCAGCTCATTCCATGGGATGAAAATACAACTCACTTAGGAGTTGATCATTTTTGAGTTAAAATGATGAATGCATGGGAGCTGGCTTTTCTCTGTTCCCTGTCTTTGTGTATGTTTAAAATTTTTCATTAAAATATTTTAATATAAGTAGTATATTCAGTTCACTGTTCACATTGCAATTCTTTAAAAAATTAAAACTCACAAATACAAATGAGTCACTTTGTTTCTTATTCTTTTTCAATCTCAATATATTCAAAGATAACTACTCAGAATTTAGCAATTCTTATTCTCTTCTTTAAACTGTGTTACTCTAAAACACAATCAATCATTCTACATTTTTCTTTGTTGATGTTATTGCAGATGTCCCCATTTCCCCCACCTTTGCCCACCTCCACTTACCCCTCATCCTCCTTGCCCTCTGGCCATCGCCACACTGTAGTCCATGTCTAGATGTTATGCATATATGTGCTTCGGTGAATCCTTCACTTTCTTTCATCCAGTCCTTCCCACCCCTCCCCTCTGACAGCTGTCAGCCTGTTCCACATATATCCACAGCTCTATGTTGTTTGTCAGTTTATTTTGTTCACTAAATTCTATATATAAGTGAGATCATATAATATTTGTCTTTCTCCAACTGGCTTATTTCACTTAGCATAATGATCCCCAGGTCCATCCATGCTGCAAAGGGTAACGGTTCTTTCCTTTCCACTGCCACATAGTATTCCATTGTGTAAATGTACCACAGCTCTTTTATCCACTCTACTAATGGATGCTTGGGCTGCTTGCATATCTTGGCTATTGCAAATAATGCTACAATGAACACAGAGGTTCATATATTCTTTCCAATTAGTGTTTTGGAATTCTTAGGATATATTCCCAGAAGGGGATCACTGGGTAAAAAGTGAGTTTCATTTTTAATTTTTTGAGGAAACTTTTTACTGGTTTTCACAGTGGCCTCATTAATCTGCATTGCCACCACAGTGCATAGAAGTTCCCTTTTCTCCACATCCTTGCCAGCACTTGTTGCTTGTTTGATGATTAGTGATGTTGATAATTTTTTTCATACCATAGGTTTATGGACCATAGACATACAGTATGTCCACATTAGAGAAATGTATATTCAGCTCCTTTGCCCATTTTTAATTGGATTGCTTGTCTTCCTGATGTTGAGTTGTATAAATTCTTTATAAATTTTGGAAATTAACCCCTGATCAGATGTATCATTGGCAAATATGTTCTCCCACTCAGTGGATTCCATTTTCCCCTTGTTGATGGTTACTTTTGCTATGCAGACACTTTTTATTATGGATCTGGACACTATTATGCTAAATGAATTAAGCCAGTCAGAGAAAAACAAATACCATATGGTCTGACTTATATGTGGAATCTAATTCACAAAATAAACTGAAAAAATAGAAAGAGGCATGGATACATTGAACAGACTGACAGCTGTCAAAGGGGAGGTGGTAGGGCAGATTGGACGAAAGAAAGTGAGGAAATTAGCCAAAAACTTATATGTATGACCCATGGATGTGAACAACAGTGTGGTGATGGCCAGAGGGAAAGCAGGGTGGGGACTGGCTGGAGGTAGGCAAAGGTGGGGGGAATTCAGACTGAAGAGACTGCTTGGGGCAATTGGCATATGATGCCATATGTAGATGACGTTTTATTGAGTTGTACACTTGAAATCTGTATGGTTTTGCAAACCAATATTACCCCAATAAATCATGTTTTAAAAAACAGTACAACTATTTAGTTTTTAAAAATCTGCTTATAAGTTAATTCCTTGCGGTTAAAACCATGTGAGGCAAAGGTCAACTGCATATAGCGACAAGGAGCATATTCATAAAAACATTGAGAATGAAGTCATAGCCATTTAATAGATCCACAGGAAACATTCCTCAAAGCAAGCTGTCAGTAAATCGGTTCATTGGGTAAACTGGGAAATCAATCGCTTACTGAGTGGGCTTTGGGAAACTGGCCACTGGACAAATAAATTCAGTCTTGAGTGTTGGTGAGCTGATCTGGTAGTCAGGCTGCCTGTAGGTTTCAGAAACAGGTTAGAGAAATGGCTTAGAAAAAAAAGAAAGAAAGAAATGGCTTAGGACTCTGAGTGCTGGAGCAGGACTGGTCTTCAAGGAATCTGCAGGGACCTGGGTAGCCATGTTGTAAACTTGGGAGTCAGCCTTGGTTTCCCTGGACTGGTGCTATCTTCCCCACCGCTCCTCCAAACTCTCGCAGTTAAAATCCAGGAGAGATGTCAACTTTCTTCAAAGAATAGAGTGCCTACCAGTAGGAATGGAAAGAGAAGTCAGGGTTCCTACGGAATCTATGGCCACTATAGATGATGGAGAGGCATCACAGAAAAAAAACAACAACAACAAAAACAGAAAATCATGGGCTTAGTGTGGGGAATCATCACTTCACCTTGGAGACACCACAGGGGACGTGGCCATCCCTACAAATTTCTTAAGTGTTGGTTCCTGTTCATTGGAGCATGGGGGAGGGGAAGGAATGGGGAGTGGAGGCAGAGGACTCTTGGGTTGTTCACTTATATTAGCTGGAACTTACAAGGTCCTAGACCTTTCTAAAGCTTTAGAATATTCACTGCTGGGGCCCAGGGCTAGTGGAGGTAACCTACACACGTAGACAGAGATAGGATGAGGACAGGGAGAGATGAGCAAACGTGAGGAATGAAGGAGAATGTGGGACTTGTGGAGGTGCAAGAGGATAGCAGCCCCTCATGGCCGATGCAGAGAATGTCCTGGTCCAGGGCATAGGGACCAGCTGGACAATGCCACAGGACAGTTTACTGTACTTTATTGTAAATAATTATGCTCATACCTACATCAGAGACAAAGGAACTGAAGATTGGAAATATTCAAACTTTAATAATCAGTAGTCAAAGCATGTGCCCCATGATCCTCCTCTACAAGGTACATGTCCTAGTTCCTCCACCCGTCCCTCGGAGAACTGGGTGCAAACCTAGTTTGCACATTTCTTGGGATGTTCACCTCACTGAGCCTTTTTTGTCCCATCTGAACAAGGGGAGAATTATTGAATACACCTCACAAAGCTGTTTTGAGAATTATATCGGAGGATCAAGCCAAGCCATGGTAAATCTTATTATTGGACTGATATTGGTAGAAGTGTCCAAAAGGTGGTGGATGCTGAGAACTGCTGGCCCCATGAGGTTAAGCTTTTTCCACCACCCAGAGACCTGTGGAAGGAGATGGTAGGATTAGCTGACAGGGATGTGGGGACAATGGGCACCATGTCAGTGACTTCCAGCTCAAAGCTGTGTCACAGGATCTCAGAGTCAAGAAGCCACCAGTTCAGCCAATGCTCTCAATCTCCTCAACTTATTTCAAGTCAGTCACCAGGCAGGATCAAAGTGTATCTTGTAGCTGGCTGCCTCCACAGTTTGGTGGAAAATTAAGAACAGGGAAAATGGGTGATATGGGAGCTTCTAGAAGCTGGAGGCAGCTCATAGAGCCAGCAAAAGAATGTAGGCCTTGGAGCAAGAGAGAACTGAGTTCAAATCCTGGCTCGGCTCCCAACTCACTGAAATTTCAGGTACGCCACTCCCCTGTCTGAGCCTCAGTTTGCCCATCCAGAAAATGGGAAAGGCAGCTATCACATGGTCCCTGGAAAGTGAGAGAACCAAGGACATGTAGGTAAAGTGAAGGGTTGAAATAGGGTTGAAATATGTGAGTCAGATGGGAATGAGAGGGGCACCCCGGGCAAGGAGAGATGGGAGGGGTGAGAGAAACCCTACCTTGTCCTAGATATCCATAAGCAGGACCGAGAATTCCAGGATGTATGGTTGGGGTTACTGAGGTTTCAGGTGGTGATGAAGAAATTTAGCTGGTTCTCTTCCTGACTAAGCTCTGGGAAACCTGGCCTGGGGCCACTGAGAGGAAGACAGGAGGAGGCTCTCAGCACAGAGAGGATCACTGCCTGATGTCAGCATCAAGCAAAACCTGGCTCACATCCTGGGGGCTGTGGGGGCTTCCCCCATGGAAAGTAAACCAGTGAGGAGAAAAGCTGGACTTTTACAGAGATTCTTCTGAGCTGAGCTTTTCTACCTATGCTTATACTGTTCCCATCTCCTAAAATGCTCTTTCACCATCTCCTCATTTTGGAAAACTCCTAATCATGCTTCTGGAGCCCAGTGAGATGGCACTTCAGCGGAGCAGGGGCACACCTCTCTTTTTAGTCTCATGTCCTAGTGGCTAGCACAGTGCCAGGCAGCACACAGTGACTCGAGCACCAGCCCATAGTGTCCACGGCATTATGAATGAGATGAGGTACATTCACATGGACTACTGAGTCCCATGAAGGAAATGGAATGGCACAACCACTCTCTCTAGGGGAGAGAGCCTCTGAGTGCCTCAGCCACTCTCTCAAGAAGAGAGCACCCCAACAGGCTTTGGGGTTCAATGTGACAGGCATTTACTGGGTTCAATTTGCACAGGAAGAAAACTCATCAATCTTTGTCAGACAGAAATGATTACACAATAGATAACATTCAAAGAACTCTGAAGGCTTATTTTGAGTCAGGGTCAGAGAGCCAAAGGGCCATAAAACTTTGGGGAACAAACTCACTTCCTGCTTGGTCCCTTATTATTTAAATGGACGTTATTAGCAAAAATGGAGGCTTCAGAGGATTTTATGCATTCTTTCTTAGGCCTGATCAACCTAGGAAACCCGCCCTTTCCAGCACAGGGCAGCACCCACCACCAGCATTGTTTCAGGCTTAAGGCAGTTTTCAGGCTTAAGTCAGGTAGGGGAAGTAAGGCAGCCAGGAGATTAGGAGACTTCTTACAGACAGAATGAGGACTCAGGCTATGTCAAAGCTGATGGACGAGGGTCCATCACTTCCTTTATCTGTAGCCCCCAAGTCCTTTTCTGGCTCCCCCCATGACTGTGCCTGTTTTAGGTGGTTCCCCACTTTGGAAATCTTACCTGTCATTGGTTAACCGATCAAGCATTGGGGTCCAGGCAGGGTGAAGTAAAAGGAGCAGAGGCAGCACACCTGCCAGGGAGATAAGCTTTGTCTCCTTAGTGGCTTATGGTCCAAAGGTCACACACTAAGCCTAAGGCATGGGGGGGGGCAGCGGTTACAGTTCCTGGAACCTAGCAGGGCAGTTCCCAACACACAATGCCCCTTTCCTGGAAGCCCTCCTTTATATTCCCTGCCTCTGTACACCTTGACACTCCACTAACATCAGTGTCTCTGCTGTGTTGTGTCTCTGAGTAGTCTGTGGTTCGTTTGAATGTGAGTTTTTCAGAGATCAAACCTGCCCTCTATCCCCATGCCCAGCATGTGGCTTTGGACAGAATGTCTATGAGTATGTGCTTGTTGAATGACTGCATGGAATTTGCCCCAAATCCCCAAACACGAGGGGCTGAGACATTCATCTTTCATTTGTTAACTCCTTTACTTGTTTGTTGGATACCACAATGCTCCAAGATACTACAACTGAACAATGCCACACTGGACAACCCTAACTGTGTAGAGTTGGATAAGTAAAAAATTGCAGTAAAGTGTCTCTAAGGGTTGATCTGTTGTCCATCTAGAAGCTGTGGGTGTGTGGTTCAGGGTTTCTCCTCTTCAGACCCACTAACATGTGGGGCTGTATCGTTTCGGTGGTGGAGTCTATTGTGCATTGGAAGATTAGCAGTGTCTCTGGTTTCTCCTTACTAGATGCCACGAGCAACCTCCCACTGTTGTGGCAATTAAAGATGTCACCTACTCTGTAGCTCAGTTGGTTCAAGTGTCTTCCCCTAACCAAAGGGTTGCAGGTTCATTTTCTAGTCAGGGCACATACCTAGGTTGCGGGTTCGATCCCCAGTCCAAACATGGGCATGTGTGGCCCTCGGTCTGAATGCCTACAATCCCAAGTATGGGCAAGGATCCCCAGTCTGGGTGCACACTGGAAGCAACCAATCAATCAATTCTTCTCTCTCACATGGATATTTCTCTCTCTCCCTTCTTCTCTCTCTAAAAGCAATGGGTAAAAAATGTCCTTGGGTGAGGATTTAAATAAATAAATAAATAAATAACAGACAAACATGTCTTCAGATATTGCCAAGTGCCTTCTGGGGGGGGGTAGGGTAGAATTGTCCTTGGGTAAAACTCACTGGTATAGAGAAACCTCACATAGAGCAACCCCTATCCCAAGAGATCCCATGTGTTTGTAATTTTGGTTTAGAATTAAATAAAATTCATTACCATAATTTGGCCAAAGTAGTTCATACTACTTAACTGAAATAACAGAAGAGACCCTCCCCACAGAGGTTTAGGGAAGATGTCTTGCAACCAGAACCAGGAATGACTTCTTTGAAAGAAAATAAAATAGAACAAAGACAAGTAATAATTGCTATACATCTAAGTTCAGCATGAACACCCACAAAAATGATGTCACTGACAATAATTCACGGGTCCAGGGATCGAGGGTGGAAACGGGAGTGGCAGCACTCATTGTTCCCCTGTGACCCCTAGTGACCCCCGGTAGCTTCCTGGCTGCACATCCGGGTGAATTTCTGCTCTGCTGCTCTAGTGGCTTGAATTCCTGATGGATTCGGGCTTTGAAAGTCACTGAACTAAAAGTTAAGACTGCCCCCGGCCACTTTAGTTCCCTCATGCCTTTAAATCATCTGCCAAAAAATAAAATTTGTGAACTGGCTAAGATGATGGAGGTACGAGTCACCTGCTCTGAGCAGCGTGTATTATTCCTTGGGGATAAACTGAGAACACTAGGTGTGGTTACCTTGGAGGACTGTGGCAGTCAAAAGACACACACCGCACGCAAGCACAGGTCTGGTGTGGGACTTGAATCCTGAGTGCATCACACGGCCATTACAATCGCCGCCTCAGACACACCTCCTCATGCCTCGGTCTACGAAAGACCGTCTGGACTCTAGAGAGCAGGAAACAGACTCAGTGTTCCCGCGCTACTACACCCAGGCTCCCGGGGTCCAAGCAAGTCATCCCTGGAGAAATTCAGACAAAGTGTTTACTCAACTTGTGCTTCCCTCAGCCAAGAACTTCCCTTAGATCCCCTGACCACCACCTGAGTCTGCACAGAAATACCCCAGTTCTTATGCTGGCATCTCCACAGTGCTGGCTTTTATAGCCATATCCCCCGCCAGAGGCAGGTAGTTACACACACCAGCTACGAAAAAAACACAGTTGTAAAAACATGGATTTGTTGTATTCTTTTTCCTGTTATGAATAAGTCTGAGTGCATTGTGTGTGTGTGTGTGTGTGTGTGTGTAGATAGAGATGCAGATATATTTACATCAAAGTTAAGAAAGAAAGGCTGGTGAGATAGACACTTGCAGCAAATGTGGCCCCTTGCAGAATGGCGATCATGCATTCTTCTATTGAAAGACCAAGGTTACCACACATGGTCCTTCCCGTCTCCGAGTGGTTCCCATGGGAACTATGAAAGGTTGCACTGGGCTGGGTCTGCTCTCAGAGGTCTCACAGTGCTGCAGGAGAAACGCTTCAGACACCAGTGCCTTCCTCCTGGCCCTGGATGAGCCCTGGGACCTGGCGCTTCTCTTTCTCTTTGGAGAAAAAAAAGGTATAGCCATACCTGTCTTCTTTTTAGCAATTGCTTTTCTGGATAGCTGTGCCCTGTCCATAAGGGCCGGCCACCGGTAACCAGTATTTATACTCAGCTTCTACTGTCCCAGAAAGGCCTCACTGGCAGAGTCCAGGTGGTTATGAGTCTGAGCAACAGCTGCACCCCTCAGAAAGGAGGGGACCATTCAGAAGTGTCAGACAACTCATCTGACTCTCACTCTTACAGGGTGTTTCCAGGGCTGAGGTTCAAAATGCCAGTTGGTGACACTGAACTCCTAATGATGGTGGGGCGGGGCGGGGGGTGGCGGTGCGAGGACTGGGGGTGAGTTCAGTACTGTGACTGTGTACCACCCAGATTGGAAGCATTTCTGTATATTGATTGGTAACACTGTGTCCATGAATGCCCATGTATCATCAGTTTGGAGTTGTTTTCCTGGTCAACCCATGCCTCTCTCATGACTCACATTTCAAAGCTTTGAACAGCAAGGTTCACACTCCCATAGCATAACCACAGCACAAGACTGAGAAAGAACACGGCCGTCCCAGGGTCTGCAGGCTCCATGGGCCAGGCCTGTGGCTCCTTGAGAATGAGTCAGTGACAGTGTGGCTGTGTATGTCAAGTGATGATTGTCTGAGACCACGGAGCTCAGAGCCACAGAAGCCAGAAGTCACTGGGGCAGCAAGGGAGAGGTGCAGGGTCATTCACTAGCCAGAATTTTAGTCTGTGATCCATCAGAGCCCAGTCAGGAGGGAGGAGCCACATAGCATGTGACCTCCAGGGAATTTCCTCCTTAAAGGGCATTGTGGTCCTAGCTGGTGTGACTCAGTTGATTGAGCACTGGCTTGTGAACCAAAGGGTCTCTGGTTTGATTCTCAGTCAGGGCACATGCCTGGGTTGTGGGCCAGGTCCCCAGAGAGGGGCACACAAGAGGCAACCACACTTCGATGTTTCTTTCCCTCTCTCCTTCCCTTCACCTCTGCCTAAAAATAAATCAATAAAATTTTTTTAAAAAGACCGTTGTATGAGGAAATCCATGGAGACTGGAAATTCTAGTTCACAGGCAGTTCATATCTATGAAATGAGGCCCAGTCGCAGCCTTAAAGCTGCATCACAAACCTTGTCCCTGAACAGGAATGCATAGGGAAAGAAACTCCAAGTCCAGGGACAAGAATCCTAGGACTTCAATCCAGGCAATTATGGATGGCTGAGCCCAGAAAAAAGGCCTAAGGATGAAGATGAGCCTGCCTTCCTCAGCCCTGTTCATGACCTGTCTCTGGCCTTGTTTTACCAACACGAAGGTTTCATCTTTTCATAGCGTCCCACTCAGTGCTGGTGTAATTCACAGACTGAACCAGAAACACCACACATTCCTAATATCTGGTGAAAAGACCTCAGCACGGAAGGCAGAACATGTTCCCTCTGCCTCAAACACTGCAGAAAGGCAGCCACTGTCCTAGGGCAAGACACGGTCCTGGCGAGTGCTATTGGAAAACACCCACGTGTCAGGGTTGTTGCTTTGCCTGTGAAAGGGCCTCCTGCCTCTAGGTCACGGGAGTTCTGATGGGGCTGTTCTGGCCCCTGGCCCAGGGAAATAACACAGAAGCAAAACTGTCCTCTGGTTTGGAATTGCCTTGCCTGGTTTCAGTAGCTGTAACTGCCTCCCCCCACCCCCCAAATGGCTAAGGCTGAGTGAACAACCTTCAGACCATAAGCCACTAAGGAGACAAAGCTTATCTCCCTGGCAGAAGCGCCACTTCTGCTCCTTTTACTCCAACCTTGCCTGGTTGGAGGGTTAGCCAATGACCGTTAAGATTCCCAAAGTGGGGAACCACCTAAAACAGGCACAATCATGGGGGGCCCCAGGGAAGGACTTGGGGGCTACAGATAAAGGGAGTGATGGACCCTCGCCCATCAGCTTTGACATAGCCTGAGTCCTCATTCTGTCTGTAAGAAGTCTCCTAATCTCCTGGCTGCCTTACTTCCCCTACCTGACTTAAGCCTGAAAACTGCCTTAAGCCTGAAACAATGCTGGTGGTGGGTGCTGCCCTGTGCTGGAAAGGGCGGGTTTCCTAGGTTGATCAGGCCTAAGAAAGAATGCATAAAATCCTCTGAAGCCTCCATTTTTGCTAATAACGTCCATTTAAATAATAAGGGACCAAGCAGGAAGTGAGTTTGTTCCCCAAAGTTTTATGGCCCTTTGGCTCTCTGACCCTGACTCAAAATAAGCCCTCAGAGTTCTTTGAATGTTATCTATTGTGTAATCATTTCTGTCTGACAAAGATTGATGAGTTTTCTTCCTGTGCAAATTGAACCCAATAAAAGCCTGTCAAGGCAAGAGCTAGGGTGCTCTCCTCTTGAGAGAGTGTCTGTGCTGTCCCTTTTCCTCCACAGGACTTGGTAGCCCGTGTGAATGTACCTCGTCTCATTCATAACGCCGAGGACATTGCAGGCCAGTGTCCGAGTCATCGTCTGAGTGAGGAGAACTTGAGGGTGTCCTTCAGGAACAAGGAAGGGGGGCTGGCCCTTCACCCAAATATAAGATGTGATCTCACAATGTTTCTTAATTCAAGAAGTGTGAGGTCCTCCCTGTCATCGAAATGGACATAAAGTGAAAGAACCACACCACCACTCCCAGGCTGTAAGAGAAACAGAACTGTGATATAATATTCTATTCTAACATTGACTGTTCACAATAAAAAATTACGTGTGGAGTAGACACATTTCGGAGTTGAGGGGGTAGTTCTCTGCCTCATGCCTTCACAGGACTCTAAAGGAGCTGGCAGTGTTCTTTGTCTCACCACATAGCATAAGAGGGCCCAGTGCTACCCAAGGATCCCAGCTGTTTGTCCCCGTATCTGACAAAGGAGCCACCCTTAAGGAGGTCTCATGATTATCATCTGCCACAGGAGACAGGCTCACTCTCCAGAACCTGACGTCTCAACAGAAGAGTCTGGTTATTCGGGGAGGGGGTGGGGAGGGGAGGTCCTACCCCACTGCACTCAGTGACCAGGCAATGTGCTGACCACTCTGTCCATGAACAGCTTTGATGAACACTTGCATCTTGCTGGCCCAATGGTTTGGGATCTCCAGCTGGACAAACAGGTCATAGCTATAGGACAAGGGGGTGCCTGTGAGCTCCTAGGAGCCCCATATAAGGTGTCTGTGGTAGCACCTGCCAAAAACTGGAGTCCCGGTGCCCCAAGAATCACCATGCAGCAAGGCCTGGAACTGACCAGAAAGCCATGGCCTCAGGCTCCCTGCCATCACTCAGCTCCTCCCACCTCACCTCTCATCCTCACTGAGCAGCTCCAAGGCCTAGAATCAGGTTCCAAACGGCTCCAGAAACTTTGTGTTATCTTAAAGTGCAAGCTCCTGGACAAGCTGAATTTCCATCACTACTTTCATCTTCTGAAACAAAGGGAAGGACAGGATGCAGTCAGGGTCTGGGTGGGGGATGCCCCGGGGTACTTTAGGGGTGAGGAGTGGGGCAGGGGGCCCGTCATAGGTCTTTGCTCACACACAAACCCTCCAACCCTCTGTCCCTGCAATTCCATTCAGGCCCTGCCCATTCTCACAGTTGGATATGAGTAGCACCTCCTCCAGGAAGTTTTCTTTGATGTCATCTCCTTCTCCACCTACCAATTTCATGAGTTTTCCTGCTCTGTGTATCAAAATTTAAGACCTCAGGGATGGGGACTGAGAGGTCCTCCCAGGTGGGTCTCTGACTTCCACACTCTTGCCTGAAGCAGTAGGGGCACAGCTGCTTGTCTCACTCCTTTTCTAGAACTTCTTCACTTATCTCTGAAAGACAGACAGCCAAAATCCATCAAAAGCACCCCAAAATCCATCAAAAGCACCCCATTTAGCTTGTCACTAGCCCTCATCCCCGCCTCTTTTTCTGTTGCATTACCTCCAGTACCCACCAGGGGGCGGGCACACTCAGGAACAGGACATGGACCTGGGCCAGTCTGTAGGTTCTAGAGAAGGAGGGGCAGGGAGACTCAAGCCCGTGTCCTAGGCTTCTCTGATGACAGACAGAGACTGAGGCTGAGGTTTGCCCAGTACTGAGAGCTCAGAGCTCACTGTGGGGCCTTTTTCTTCCAAATAGTATCCTAATCCTTCACCCTCACCTGGAGACTCACTCATCTTCTGAAAATGGTCCATCACAGTGTCCAGCAGCTGCAGGTAAGTGAGGAAGGAAGACGGCACTCTGTTCCATCAGGGTGGGTGGTGATGAGTCTGACTCTCAAGGGCCCCCATGGACCTTCTTCTGTAAACACTGATCCTCGGCCTTCTGCCCCCACCCCCACTCCAGGGCCCCCAGAAGGGCCCACCTAGGACCCTTAGTAGCCTTTTCTTAATTTATTCTTCTCTTCCCCTCCAGGATACCACAACCCCATCCCCGTTATCCCCATAGCCAGCTCTAAACCAATCCCAGGTTAAGTCACCCTGCTCTCCAGGCCCACATCCATCCAGCACCCAGTTCTTCCAGGCCACCTCCTAGTAACTTCCACACAGCCCTTCCAGGATCCTTAGCCCCAGGGGTTGGGCTGGAGGAGGGAGGCCCCGCTCTTGGAAGGGGGCTTGCAGCAGGGAGGGAGGAGCCCCTCTCCTTTTCTCTGGGGCCCTTTCCCCACAGTCACCCTTTTATTTAAAAAGCAAATTGCTTTTACTTAAGTAGCTGGAAGGTCCCAGCACCTAGACAAGGGTTTTCACTGGTTCCCCTGAGCCCAGAGGTCTCATGGGGCTGGGCAGGGGGCACTCATGTTGTCACATGGGGCCTCCGTTCCCATTTCTATGCAGCAGATCTGCTTTAACTAGTGTTGGTTTCAGAAGGACAGAGTTTTCTTGATGCAAATGGAAGACTTGAAAATCTTCAGTTTGGCTCAGCTCAGGGTCTGACATTCAATGAAAGTGATTCCTGAAGGAAAACCACTGACTTAAAAGTCCCAGGGAGAACCAGAAACCCCACCAACCAGGCCAGGCCCTGTCCCCAGCCTGTTGCTCCCCAGGAGGTCCCAGCTGACTGAAGGGCAATGCTAGTCACACAGGACATCCTGGTCAATTCTGGAACTCTGATGGAGAGTGACCTACACACCAGGACACTCGTCCCCGCATCTTCTTCAGACAGTGAACTGAAGGGCTTTGCAGACAAGACACAACAACACATAAGGAGGAGGAGGAATCGCAAGGACTCAGCTGAGTGGTGAGAACTAGAGCACGCTGCTTCCTGTGGTTTCTGTCCCCTCATCTACTCCTCCTGTCCTGGATGAAACAGAGAGCCCAGAGAGGGCACACCTGGAACCCGACCAGTAACACTCCCAGGAGGGGGAATTTTAGCTCAACCCAAGGAAGGAGCCAGGTAGGAAGTGAGCCTCTCACCACTGGACTGGGAGTCAAGGTCAGTGTGGCCCTGGCAGGAAGGGCCTTGGGACTGTGCAGGGGTCAGACCTCAGATATCGATTCTGAGAGGGGAGAAAGATGTGTAGGTTCTGTGGCTCCAGAGAAGGATCCCCTGGGTTTCCCATGGTGTACCTGTGACAGCTCAATCCAGAGCTCCCCTGCCCTAGCCCCTTCCTATGCCATCATGCTCAGGTCCCCAAGGAGGGTAGTGATGACACAATTGGCCACACTGTTGAAGTGGGAGAAAGTGGGAAAAGTGGGAGAAAGCACGGATGAATAGAACAGGCATTTGTTGCCCCTGGCAATGAATGTTGGTCCCTTGGGAACAGATGGAGCCCTGGCAGCAGTGGGGCACCACCTCCCTGAACAGATCCTGGGGAGGACAGGCAGTGTTTGCCAGCCCTGCAACCCAGCTCCTGTCACAGTCCCCCACAGTTCCAGACAGAGTCACTGAACAGAGCTGGAACTCCTGAAGCTGAGCATGTGACCTGAGCTTTCTGAGTCCCTGGGGTTTTTTCCTCTTCCACTGAGGGTGCCCAGCACAGAATGACACAGTGCTCAAAACTGGCCAGGAAGTGGTGTTTGCACCAGCCTAGCCTCACTTCCTCCAGGCAACTGCTCATCCTCAGTGGCATCTTCCCCCCAATGTGATCACCACCCTTGTCCAACTCCCCATTCAGATGTACATTTCCTTCTGGCAGATACAACTAAAGGCTTTGGTTGTCTGTCTCCCATGTGGACAAGTACACATAAGGGGCCTAATAAGTGCTCAGGCTGTTGACATCTCCTGAGTAAACAGGTGAGATACCCAAGAACCAGGCAGCACCATAGTAGGCCGCCCTCCCTCACCAGCAAGCGGGGCCTCACCCACCTTCCATCTGTTCCACCCCATTGATCTGCTCAACCCTCTGCCTTGCAAGTCCTCTGAGTGTCCAGCTTGCTACCCCCATGTGGACACTAAGGGTTTGAGGGTTAAGAAATTTGCTCCAGTCACACAGTAAGTAAGTGACGGAACTGGAATTTTGCTGAGATAGTGGATTCCAGGTCAGGGAGTGCACGTCTGGGACAGCTGATGTCAGAACAAACACCAGCCCCACCTGCCCTAAGAGGCTCACTACACACATCAGAGTCAAGTACTCAGCCATCCTATGGGCAGATGGAGGTGATGCTGGCTCCAGCCCTAGCACATGTGGTAGAATTAGAACTGGAGCTGGCTCTATCCCATGGACTGGCCCTTGCCATGGCACTGGAGCTGGTGTCGACTGTGCCTGACTTTCCCTGGCCTTACCAAAGTCAGGAAAGATGCTACTGCCTTTAAAGGAATTCCAGGCCATGACCCCACCCCAGATTATCATCCCAGGCTACAGCCCTCTTACCTTCTGGCTCTGCCTCAATGAGCACTAGATGCTGAAGGCAGACATGGAGCATGTGGCCATGACCCAGCAGGCCTGATTGAAGGGAGGGGATTGGTAGACAAGTCAAGTTCGGCCTCCAACAGGGAAAGTACATGGGGCTGGCCAACAACCTGCACCTGGTGCAGCCAGGTTCACACCATAGAAAGCATGGCACTGGGGCTGGGGGCGGGGCATCCATTGGGCAGTAGATTCATAGGCCTGGCCTTTCCTTGTACACCACTTTCCCACAGCACTCTCGTCTGTGTCTGGGCCTCTGTGCACCCCCTTGCCATCCAGGGGACAGCACCACACCAGCCCCAGCCCCTGTGGGTCTGTCCTGGCAGTGACAGGCCTGGCTATGAAGCAGTTTAACCCAGAGACTGTGAGTTTTGTCTTCCTACCGACAGCTTTATCCTAAAAAGCCATGGCACAGCCCACCCTGACCTTCCATACACCTGGGTTTCAGGCCTGAGGACTGCTCCTCCTGTTCTGGACCAGGGGTGGGTGTGGACAGGAACACACAGATGAAGATGGGGTTTTGTTGGGGATGGGTTTCTAGGGACCAAATCAACCCAGCATCCCTCTGCTTCCCACAGGGCCTGGGCCCCTAACTACTGTTCTCTTTGACTCATGGAAGCCTCTAGACCTAAGCACCCTCCCCGACCCCCACTGAGGTAATTAACATGTGTGAGACACAGGGTTCTTTCAGGCCCACACTACCCATAGCCCTATACTCTCACTACCCCATTCTGTAGAGACAGGAGGCCCTTTTTCTGGAGCTAAAAATCACTCACTTTTGTATGTGATCCTGAAATTCATCATCCTGATCAGTACCTGTGTAGATGGTCCAGAAACAGAGAAGGTCATGAGTGAATCATTTGTGACATATGGGGACAGGACGTATAAATGATGTCTCGTGTGACTGTCTGACTTTCTAACTACAACTGAGGCCCAGGGATTGTATCTTCTTCCTTTACTGAGTTTTGCCAATTGTCTCAGGAAGTGCCTGCATGTAGCAGGCATTTCCTATATTGTTGAATAAATGAACTCCAACCAGAACTGCCCCAGATATCTGGTGTACCTGCTGCCCCTCTGCTGCTCTTAAAGATCCCTCATCTAGACACACTAAGGACAAGGAAAAGGACTAACTTGATAGTCAACTTTTTAAAAGATTTTATTTATTTATTTTTAGGGAGAAGGAAGGGGAGGGAGAAAGAAATGGAGGGAAATATCAATGTTGGTTCCTTCTTGTGCACCCTCTACAGGGCACCTTGCCTGCAACCCAGGTGTGTGCCCTGTGTGGGAATCGAATCAGCCACCCTTTGGTTCAGAGGCTGGATCTCAACCCGCTGAACCACACCAGCCAGGACAGAACCTCAAAATTTTCGATGGGTTGCTTCCCATGTGCTTTTCCAAATTCATAATGGCCACAGGCCAGTGAGGAGAAGGGCAGAGGCCTTTCATGGAGAAGAAACAATTGAGAAAGACAAAGAACCACAGTATGTTCAGCAGCACATCCTGCAGGACCAGGCATCAGGTCAGCACCTGCCATGGCTGATCCCACTAGCACCACAAAACCCCAGAAGGTTTCACCTCTGGCACCCACTTCTCAGAGGAGAAAAAAAAGCTCAGGATGGGGGCAATATTCCCAAGACACACAGCTGGCAGTGGGCAGTCACCTAGTGCCGAGAAGGGAACTGGTTCTTACCAAGTCATGAGCTGGTTTAGGATCTTTTGAGTAGTATTGAATATTGACAGGTGGAATGGAGGTAGTCATGTAGGTGATGGTTCTACACAGGAAAACTGGTACCATGGGCACTACTAGAGGAATCTGTATCACCTGCCTGGAGGTCTTGCAAGGTGCAGGCCTCATCCAGGGGCATGCTGTCATCCTTCTCACACTGGGTGGGACAAGGAGAAACATAATGTCAGTGGCATCACCATGAACCCACGAGAGGACTGAGGTCTGTAGTTCACCCAGGAACTCTTAGCCCCTCAGGGACATGTGCAGAAAAGCAAGAGTACCCAAGCTGAACGAGATGCTAGGCTCTCAAAGCACAATTTGAATCGAAGAGGTGGAAGAGGTTATACAATTACTTCCTCAAGGCATTTTGTTGGCTGAAGAACAGCATTTCTTGTCAGTATTAACAGCATTTCCCCAGTGAGTCCTCAACAAATGCCCCCCATTACACAGATAAGATAACAGAAGCTTATCAAATGGTTGATATCAACTATTTTGGATTGGTTGAAATCAAATCAACCATGAGATACCAAATGGAAGCTGCATGATTGAAGCTTGCTCTGACTCTGACAAGGAGGGAAAGTTTTGGGGGAACCCATCCCTCCCCAGATTAGAGAGAGTGTATAGGGCAGACACACTCTGTAAGATTTCAAATAAAGACACTGATTATTCTTCCTTTTACATTAAAGGGAGTTTTGAAACCCTCATTCCAGAGATCCCAGATTCAGCAGAGGGGTAGGTGCCTGGAGATTCCAGGGACAGGGATAGCTCCTCCCAGGGAAAGGATCTGTGTCTAGACAGAACCTATGTTACATTCATCATTATGGCATGGATTACAACTCCAATAAACAGGTTGAATTTCAAAAATTCCATTTACTATAGCGACGAAGAATAAATAAAGTACCTAGGAATAAATAAAACCAAGGATGTAAAAGACCTGTACTTGGAAGACTAGAGAACACTGAAGAAATTGAGGAAGACACAAATAAATGGCAGCATATACCATGTTCATGGATTACAAGATTTAATATCATTTAAATGTGTATACTACCCAAAGCAATCTATTGATTCAATGCAATTCATTAAAATACTAAAGGCATATTTCACAGATCTAGAACAAATATTCCAAAAATGGATATGGAACAAAAAAAGACCCTGAATGTCCTCAGCAATCCTGACAAAGAAAAGAAAAAAGAAAGTTGGAGGGATCACAATTCCTGATATGAAACTATACTACAAGGTCACTGTAATTAGGAAAGTCTGGTGCTGGCATAAGGACAGACACACAGATCAATGGAACAGAAGAGAGAATTCAGAAACAAACCCATGTCTCTACAGTTAGTTAATATTTAACAAAAGGGGCAGGAGCATACAATGGAGTAAAAACAGACTCTCAATGGACTCTCAATTAATGGTGTTGGGAGATCTGGACAGCTACATACAAAAAAATGAAACTCAATCACCAACCTACACCATGCACAAAAATAAACTCAAAATGGATAAAGGACTTAAATATAAGTTGTGATACCATAAAAGTCCTAGCAGAAAACAGAGGCAGTAAAATTTCAGACATTCCACGTAGCAATATTTTTGCCAATATATCTCCTAGGACAAGAGAAATAAAGGAAAAAGTAAACAAACAGGACTACATCAGATTAAAAGCTTCTGCAGGACTAAAGATCCCATCGTCCAAATGAAAACAGAACCAACTATATGAGAGAAAATATTTGCCAATGATATGTTGAACAAGGGTTTACTCTCCAAAAGATATAAAGAACTCCTATGACTCAACACCAGGAAGACAAACAACCCAACTAAAAAATGGACAAAGGACCTGAACCGACACTCCTCTGAGGAGGAGATACAGATGACCCATAGACATATGAAAAAATGCTCAACATCACTAACCATCAGAAAGATGCACATTAAAACCACATTGAGATATCAACTCACATTTGTCAGAATAGCCATCATTAATAAACCAACAAACAACAAGTGCTGGCAACTATGTGAAGAAAAGGGAACTCTTGTGCACTGTTGGTGAGAATGCAGACAGGTGCAGCCACTGTAGAAAACAGTACAGAATTTCCTCAAAAGACTAAAAATAGAACTGCCTTTTGACCCAGCAATTCCATTGCTGGGAATCTACCCTAAGAATCCCAAATCACCAATATTTTTATGATTATGTTTATTTATTTTTAGAGACAGAGGAAGGGAAGGTGAAAGAGAGGGAGAGAAACATCAATGTGTGGTTACCTCTCACCCACCCCCTACTGAGGACCTGGCCTGAAACCCAGGCATGTGCCCTAACTTGGAATAGAACCAGTAACTCTGATTCCCAGGCCAGCATTCAATCCACTGAGCTACACCAGCTAGGATGCCAATCACCAATTCAAAAGGACTTAAGCATCTTTATGTTCATAGCAGCATAATTTACAAGAGCCAACTGCTGGAAACTGCCTAAGTGCCCATCAGTAAATGAGTGCATTAAAAAACTGTGATACACAATGGAATATTATACAGCAGAAAGAAAGAACTCCTATGTTCTGTGAGAGCAGAGATGGAAATGGAGAATATTATGCTAAGTGAAATAAGCCAGTTGGTGAAAAGACAAACACCATATGATCTCACCTATAAGAGGAAACTAATGAACAAAATAAACTAACAAGCAAAATAGAATCAGAGACATGGAAACACGGAACACAATGACAGCAACCAGAGGGTAGGGAGCAGGAGGATAATGGTGAAAAGAAGGGGTATTAGTCAAAGAACATGTATGAATGACCCATGGACAACTGTGCAGGGTGACTCTGTGAGCAGGGGCAGAAGAAGGCAAAGGAGAGAAACTGGACCAATTGTTATATAATAGCAATAAAATTTTTCAATAAATTGAATTTCTGCCCTGGCTGGTGTGGCTCAGTGCTTGGAACATAGTTCTGCAACTGAAAGGTAGCAGGTTCAGTTCCTGGTCAGGAATTAGTTTCTGACTTTAGAGTTCACTCCCCAATCTAGGTGCATGTGATGCTCGGTTCAGCACATGTGGAAGGCAACCAATTGGTAATTCTTTCTCACATTGATGTTTCTGATGTTTCTCTCTCTCTTCCTCTCCTCTTTCCTCTCTCTCTAAAACCAGTGGAAAAAATGTCCTTGGGTGAGCCAAAAAAAGGTTGAATTTCTTGCGTTCTATAAATTTTTGTGTCAGTGCACTAGATCTATTTGTGTTTATTTTTTAATGTGTTTGTTCAAAAATTTGAAATCACATATGGTGCATTGTTGTTTTTATTGGGCTTGACTGGATAAAGCATAGACTAGCTAAGCCCACAAAAGTGGACAGGGATTAATTCCCAAGGCAGAGGAAGCTCTGCCACCCCTCAAGAGGCTGCTATGTACCCCACCCCAACCACATAGCACATGCACACACACCCTCATACTGTATTAACTAACCTTATTGTGGTTATCATTCCACAATATACAGGTATATCAAGTCATCGCATTGCACAGCTTAAACTTACACACTGTTTCATGTTGGTTATATCTACATAAATCTTGGCCAAGGGAAGGATTTATCGGGAGTTTCATAGAGGCCATGTTTGTAGTCACCTTGGTGGATCTGTAGCTGTGGAAGCAGGTGGTGTGTGTGGAGAGAGTGTGTAGTGTGTACTATTCCACTGTGGTTGAAGATCAGAATAGGTGCTATTTTAGTGGTCATCTGTTTCCTTTATTTTTTAATCTTATTTATTTATCTTTAGAGGGGAAGGGAAGGAGAGAAGGAGAGAAATATCAATGTGTGGTTGCCTCTCCTGAGTCCCCTGCTGGGAACTGGCCTGCAACCCAGGCATGTGACCTGACTGGGAATCGGACTGCGATCATGTGGCTTGCAGGCCATCTGTTTCCTTTAAAATAACCAAAGTCAGAGCATTTTTAAGTGCTGATGAATAGAAAGATATACATTATCTCCAGCATATAGCATATCATAGATAAAGAAATACTAAGAAATATTTATTGGAAAAGTATATTAATATAGAAAAAGAACGTTGTTAGTATGAGAAAGTTAATAGCATTTAGAAAAGACTTCACTGTGCCCTGATATTCTTTTCAATTTACATTTGTTGCAATCAGGAAATAGTCTTATTATTGGTCAGTTTGTTATGGTGGAATGAACAGCCAGAGGGGAAACAAAGGCAGGGAGGAGGAGGGATAGGTTTCCCACCCACTGACTCAGCAGTCCTTGAAACTCTATGCGTATTTTCCCTGTATCTGGGAAAGAAATCCTTTGAAACTGTGCTTCATCCCAAGGCCTGAAAGGCTGGAAATGGTCCATAGTGCCTGAAGGAAGAAGCCCATTAACACTTGTGTATGGTCACACCCAGCCCTGGAAAGCTAGCCCCACCTTTACCTGTCAATCAGTATGCAACTTCTTTATCCTCCCCTATCCCACCAACTATATAAGTCCTCAGGACAATGGTTCTCGCTTTTGCTGCCCCTGAGCTTGCCACGCCAGCCTTTGACCACCATTACTTTCACCACCCTGCCCTTACTTACCCTACTTTGCCCTGAATCTATGCATTTCACCCCGCCCACCCCCACCTTACCTAGGCCCAATCTTTTTACATGAGAATAGATCACCAATTAACACTGCTCGCACATTAATGGACTCGCTGATCTGTAATTCCTTACTAAATTGGTGAGGAGAACTGAGTGTGTGGGAGTTTCTCCCATATCAAGTATATCTAAAATATGCTGCAGTAACAAATATGCACTACGTCCTCATGGCTTAACACTACGCTTAAGCCCTTGAATCTTAGGAAATCCCGTACGGATCAAAAGAGGCTCTTTCTCCATGAGTCTTGGGGATGAATCAGCTTTGATTCTTCAGCTCTATTATTTTGACATGTGGCCTCTTTGTATACAGCTACAGGGGAAGAGAAAAAAATAATGAGAAACAGGGAACAAACAGAAAACAAATAATAAAAATGGCAGACTCAAGCCTTAACATAGCAATAACTAGGTTAAGTGTAAACAACCAATATACACCAATTAAATGATAGAATTTGGCAAAGTGGGAAAAGACAATGACCCCATCCTTAGCAGGCAGTAGCAGTACCTAGCTCCTCCAGCACTTGGGGCGTCCCAAAGCCCCGCCCACAGCCTGGGCCCGCCCACAGCTTTCCTTCTCAGTCTGGTTCCAGTCCCACTGAGTAACCCTGTGCAGGGCCCAACTTTGTACAAACTTAACAAACTGAAACACCTCAGCGTGAGGTGGAGACGTCCGGCCAGTGCACTGCCCCCCGCTTCAGCCAAGACCCTCCAAGTCCAGCTCAGCACAGCAAGCCTGAGACGGGGAAGCAGAAGTGTGGGAGGGAACGAGTGGAGAACCGACCCCAGGGCAATGAGTTCTGTCTTCTCAGCATGTTTGGACCAAAGCCTCCTCAGGTACGGTACTCGTCAGAATCTACGGAGGGGCAGTCACTGCCCAGTGTCCCTGGGGTCTCAGCTATTCCCTCAGGTCAGCCTGAAGCTGCTGTGCCCTCCCAGGTCAGACACCAGGTACCCTTTCTCAGATAGTCCCCTCCAGTTACCCTACTTCGGGAGCATTCTGCTTCCCTCACCACCCCTCCCCCCACCCCTCCCCCACTTCCAGGCACGTCTGGTGACAGTTCTCACAGATGGGGAGGACACGGGAGATCTCCTGGCGTGTAGAGTGCCATGGCCAGAAATGCTGCTCAGGGTCTGCAATGGGCAGACCCCCACCACAAAGACTTATCCGGCCGCATGAATATCAGTATTGCTGAGCTTAGGAAACCCTGCTCTCGGGCCTTAAAAGTCTCCGAAGCCTTAAATTAACTGAGGAAATTGTTTACAACTCAGCTGAGTCACTTATGGACTCCTAGGCGACAACCACATTTGAAGTGTCTGGAATCACCATAAAATCTCTATCCAGCTAAGTGAGTTCAGCAAGTCAAATACACACAGCGTGAAGCTGTGCTTTCTCCAGCTTGGGGAGGAAATGGCGGCATTGGAATCAGGGAAACCCAGCCACAGCCAACAGGCTGGGCCCTTATTACATCTTAAATCAGTAAATAGCAACAAGAAAAAGAGGAAAAAGTTTTTTAAGAGTTTATTTGAGCCAAACTGACAATTGCCCAAAAGCAAAATCTCAACGAATTGAGAAAATGCTCCTGAGAATGGCAGTTTCGCAGCTTTTTTTATACTTTAGAACAGAGGACCCCAACCTTTTGGCGCTAAGGACCAATTCCTGGGGGGAAGACAGGAGACAGAGTTTAGGCAGTAATGCCAGGGACTCTTCCGTGGCTGCTCTGCCGCTCACCTCCTGCTGTGCGGCCGTCCCTAACAGGCCTTGGACCGGTACCAATTCCCCACCCTGGGGATTAGGGACCCTTGCTTTAAAATCGAAGGAGGAGATATAAGGAGGGTTACCTGAAATCCACTGCTGGTAGATTGGTGGGATGGGGTGGCGGTAAGGAAGAGAAAGCAAAGCAGAAAAATATCAGGGATTGGATACTACTTTTAAAAAACAGACACTACTTTTACATTAGTGAGTAAATGCTAGTTAATAGTTAACGTCTACAGCATGTGAGATGGTATTGGGGAACAAGATAAAAATGAGGGGTTCTGTTGTCTCCTGCTCTTGTGCAGTGGGTGTGCCCTCCAGGGGTCTGGGAGAGGAGATTGTTCTGACATTTCAAAGATACTTTTATCTTTGATGCAAAAAGACCGGCTTATTTAAGGTTTAAAAAAAAAAAAAAACTGCCCTTTGGCAAGGAGGCTACAAGCTTGGCCCACTCTTGGTTAGGAACTTTGATGTTCAGTCCATCCTAGTTGGGTACTTTCAGTCCCTGAGTTTGTAAGGCCACCGTACTGGCCTCCCCTGCGCTTGTAAGGTTTAGTGTATGGCTCCTTTTTCTCCACAGGTGAATGGGTGGTCTTTCTATCCAATGACTGTATTCCTCCCTGTTGAAGGCCTCAAAAACAATCTTTGTCTTTTTTCCCCCTCCAGACAAAAAAAGCATCTCTGGAACTCCAGTCTGTGTTGAAACCAGCCTCGAGGTCTACCCGTCCTCACTGATCCGAGGATTTCTGTGTGAGCAGGTGAGACCATGTGGAAATTGTAACAGCAGGTTCCAGCAACCTCCTTTGTTCAGAACTGCTGCTCCTGGGCTTTCCCATGCTGCGGTTGTACACACAGGCATCACTAAGACTTTGGGGTTAAAATTTCAATTACTCAATTATCTTATAAAATAGCCTGATGTTTTTAATTTTTGATTAAACTTTTTTTGCATTTGGTTAAAACCCACTTATGTAATGTGTTTGCCACTAAAGATGCAAAGGACATGGGTGTGAGCAAAGCTGTATTGGGGTGAGGAAATGACTACAAATGGTAAAGAAATACATGTAAAAGATATTATTGGTCTGTATGATTAAGAGATATAATGTGCATAACAATAATACCACAAAAATGGCAAAAGGAAAATAGAGTTATTTGCGACTAATGTTGCCATGTAGCACTGAAATTAACCTAGTATAAACCTGAGGCTCATTCTTGTAAATTAACAAGTACATGTGAAACAATAGAGCAGCCCCTAAAACTTTTTTTCAAAAATATAGTGAAGTCACTTGAAAATTACAACATGCCCTGGCTGGTGTGGCTCAGTGGATTGAGCACCAGCCTGAAAACCAAAGGGTCACTGGTTCAATTCCCAGTCAGGACGTATACCTGGGTTGCGGACCAGGTCCCCAGTTGCGGACACTCAAGAAGCAACCAAACATTGATGTTTCTCTCTCTTTCTCCTTCCCTTCCCCTCTCTAAAAATAAATAAATAAAATCTTTAAAAATTAAAATGAAAACACTGCATTAGAAAATATTTACTGAATGCAAAAGAAAGCTATAAAGGAGGTATAGGGAAACTAAAAACAACATGAGAACTGTCAAAATAAAAGTAAAATGGCAGCTGTACTTACAACTCTGTCAATAATACTAAATGAATGAATTACATATTCCAAATGAAAAGATTACTCTGTCACCCCAATTTTTTTAAAAATAAAATCACTGTAATTTAAATATATGCTATATATAAGAAACACAAGTTGCTTGAAAGCAAAAGCATGAGGAAAATACACCTGCAAACAGCACGCACATGACAGCTTGGAGACTACAAATATCTGGCAAAATAGCCTTGAATATAAAATATATATGTTTATATAACATATTACAGAGAGATATTGACAGCCATTATGTCATGCCAAAAGGGTCAAAGTTTATGGTTTGTAACTAAAATAGAGCATTTAAAAATCAACAGTTATTTGTGGTTATATTAACAAAAAGGAAAATATCAAATTAGTAACCTAAACTTTTTACTTAACAGACTTGAAAAGATGTGGTAGCAAACCCCACAAAAATGTCAGTAAATGGTGAAAAATTGGTACAAAAGTAAATGAAAAAGGACATAGGAAAAACATACAGAAAATCAATGAAACGAAAAGTGGGTTCTAGGGAAAAGTAAATAGCATTGACAAATCTTCAGCTAGAGTGGTCTAGATTAAAAGAGGGAAGATTCAAATTCAAAATATCAGGCAGAGCCCTGGCTGGTGTGGCTCAGTGGATTGAGAGCGGGCCTGCGAACCAGAGGATCGAGGTTCGATTCCCAGTCAGGGCACATGCCTGGGTTGTAGTCCAGTTCCCTGCAGGCCAACTCCCAGCAGGGGACACACAAAAGGCAACCATACATTGATGTTTCTCTCCCTCTCCTTCCCCTCTAAAGATAAATAAATAAATTAAATCTAAAAAAAAATATATCAGGCAGAAAGAGGGATATTGTCACTACTACTGACAATATGGAAATTAGAAAGATTATAGAGGAATTCAATAACTGATTATATGCCCAAAATTGGATAACTAAGATGAAATGAACAAAGTAGTAGCTCAAGAATAAATGGAAAAACTGAACCAAACTATAGCAAGTGAAGTGGTTGAATTCGTAAACAAAAAACCACCCACAAAGAAGCCTGGCCCAGATGGCTTCAACACAGAATCCTCTAAAACTTGTAAAGAAGATTAGTAAAATATCTTCACAAACTCTTTTAAAAACCAGAATGGAGACGACTCTTCACACTATTTTCTGAGGCCAGTATGACTCTGATTCCAAAATCAGCAAGTTATCACATAGAAAAAAAGCTAACACACCTGAATATAGATGCAAAAACCCTCAACAAATACTAGTAAAGTACACAAAGAATTATATAACATGAGTGAGTAGGATTTATTCCTGGGATGAAAGGTTAGATTAACTTTTAATATAATAAATGAGATCAGGAAAGTAAAAAAGCAAAAATAGCAAGATTATCTCAATAGACTGAAAAAATAGTTGATAAAATCCAATACCCTTTCCTGATTAAAACACTCAGTATACCCAAAAGAGAAGGAAATTTCCAAATTTCATTGTCAGATCTGTGGAAAACCCACAGCTAACATTGTATTTAATGGTGAAAGACTGAGTGCTTTCTCCCCTGCCCCCCAAGATAAGGAACCAAGGATGTCACTCTTGCCACTTCTGTTCAACAGTCTGCTGGAGATTTTAGCCAGAATTCTTAGGCAAGAAAAGAAACAAAATGTGTGGGGATTAGTTAGGAAGATGTAAAATTAACTTTACTTTTAGCTGACATATCTTGTATATAGAAATCTCTAAGGAATCCACTAAAAAAAAAAACCTATTGGAACTAAGAATTGAGTTTGGCAAGATTGTAGACATTAAAACCAAAATACAAAAATCAGGCACACTCTCCCCTCTCCCCCAGCATGCCCACACCTTTGCCTTCTTCTCTCCTTGGCTCTGAGGGCCCTTCTTTTGTTTCTATAACTTGTTTCCTTAGTCCACTTCTTCTATAGTTCACTTTTACTACCTCTAACTTTCTAAATAAAGCTTCTCTTATAATTTGAAAAAATATATTTATGAAAATGGATTATATTTCTATATACTTGTAATGGACAATCTGATCATGAAATTGAGAAAAGAAATGCATTTATAATAGAATCAAAAGGAATAAAATACTTAAATAAATCTAACCAAAAAACCCATAAAACACATACTATGAAAACTATCAGATATGGTTAAAAGAAATGAATAAATGTATGAATAAATAGGAATGCATCCAATGTTATGGATCAGAAGACTTAACACTGTTGAAATGCCCCAGCTGTAATCTTTATAGAAATTGGCAAGTTGTTTCATAAATTTATGTGGAATTGCAAATGAACCAGAATCACCAACTCATTCTTGAAAAAAAAATACAAAGTAGTAAGCCTAACATTTCTTGATCTCAAAACTTTGTACCGAAAAAAAAAAAAAAAAACTTTGTGCAAACCAAAGGAAATCAAGATAGTGTGGTACTGAAACAAGGATGATCATGATACAGGGTGAAGCCAGCGAGGGGGGAGGGGGGCAAAAAAAGATTTGGAATGGTGTCCCGAACTCAAAGTGTATAGGAATATTGGAGAGAAATATTAAGATGTCCTCACCCCTCCCAGGTGTCAGTTGGGGGAAGGGACAAATGGAGCAGGGCCATTGAGAGCTGTTTTGCATAGCAACAGTTTTGCAGCTAACCTCTGGAATGGTCATTTAACATATCTATAACCTTTAACTGGTTTCATAGATATGTTAACTGGCTGTGGCCACATTTTGAGCCAGGGAGAAATGAGTGGCTTCTACCCAGGAGGTAACTGGGGTTGGTCCTTGGATAGAGTGCCTGTGTGAGAGCCATGTGGCTCTAGCAGAGTGAGGACCCCCTCTTGCCCAGGTGAGGGGAAAGAGCCACGTGGTTTCAACAGAGTTAGGACCCCTTCTTTCCCAGGTGGAAAGGGAAAACCGCGCAGTTTTGCCGGAATGGAGATCCCTGCGGCCAGGTGAAGAAGAAAGACACGTGATTTTGGTGGAGTGCGGACCCCTGCAGCTTTGGTAGAAGGGGCCCACACGGCTTTAGGGTGCTCCCTTTGGCCAAGTGGCCTGGAAACCAGGAGAGACTTTGACTAGAACTTGGTATAAAGAACTCTTGCCAGTGGAAGGTGCCGCATGACTTTGGATTAACTGGAGATCCTACCTGGATAGGCGGCACAGCTCACAGTGCCAGCAACCTGAAAAACATACATGTGCTCTTTTCCTGATTTACAGTACCTGAGTTGGGACAGTGGGAGAAGGGAGCGCTGTGTGTGTGTGTGTGTGTGTGTGTAGGTGTTTACCCTTAAAGACTTTGATATTTTAATGAAGACATTAGGCCTGAATAGCATTAAATAAACATTTTGTTTCCTTTTCACAAATCTCTGGCATTGAGAGATGTCTTTCCAATTGGCCATGGACAGAAGAGCCCAGTAGATATTAGTATACCCTCCTTGGGAGGGGCCTCTGTTTTGTGTAGCAGTTTTTGGCATCCCTTGGTGGGCCAAGTATTGCCCCCACCCTGCCTTGGACCCCTGTACCATAACAATCATACAGATCTGTAGAATAGATTGATATTTGAGAAATAAACCCCTACATCTATGGTCAACCATACTTCATATTTGAAAAAGTTACCAAGAATGAGGAAAGAATATTTTTTCATAAATTTTTTTTATAAATTGGTGCTGGGCCAACAGAACAACCACATGCAAAAGAGAAGAAGGAAAGGTTGTGCTGTGTGATTCACACCACATACTATAAGTTACTCAAAAGGATCAAAGACCTAAAACATCAAACAAAACTGCAGCAAACTTACATAAAACAGCAAAAAAATCCTGACCTTGAATTTGGCAAAGCGGTGTTAGATATGACACAAAGGGCAATAACAGGAATAAACTGTTAATTTAGACTTCAAAAAATTAGTAACTTTTGTGCTTCAAAAGAGACCATTTAGAAAGTGAAAACTCATGAATTTCTGAATTTCAATTCAGAAATTGAAACTCCTGTGTACTATTGTGAAAATATAAAAATCATGTGCCAGTAAAAAAAATATGAAAACAATAGTTCACTGAAAACTTAAAAACTGAGTTACCATCTGATCTAGCAGTTTTACTTCTGGGTAAAAACCCAAAGGAATTAAAAACCAGGACTCGAACAGCTTTGTGTCTACCCCTGCTCATACTAGCGTTATTCACACACAATAGCCAAAACCCAAGTGTTCATCAACATACAAATGAATCCAAAAATTAGCATATCCGTCCAACAAATTACCCTCCAGCTTTAAAAAGAAAGCTTATCCTGACTCAAGCTACAACCTGGAAGAACTTTAAGGACATCATGTAAGGAATCAGCCTACCAAAAAAAGCCAAACACTGTATGTATTACAAAAATAGAATGGCTGTTGCCAGGAGCTGAGGTGAACAGGAGAATGAGCAATTGTGTCTAATGGAATAGAGTGTCACTTTTGCAAGATGAAAGTAGTTCTGGAAATTGGTTTTACAATGTCAGTGTCCTTCCTACTGAACAACGCACTTAAAAATGCTGAAAATGTAAATTTTATGATGTACATATAGTACCACAATTAACAGTAAGCATTTTTAAAGCAAGAGAGTGAAAACACAACCCACAGAATGGAACAATCTGCAAATATATCTAATAAGAAACTTGTGTCAAACATATCTAACGACTTCTTATAACCTAATTATAGAAAGTTAAATAACTCACTTTTAAAATGACAAAGGCCATGGCTGATGTGGCTCAGTGGATTGGGCATCATCCCACAGACTGAAAGTTCACTAGTTCAATGCCAGGTCAGGACACATGCCTGGGTTGCAGGCATTTGAGAGGCAATTAAATGATGTTTCTCTCACACAACAATGTTTCTCTCTCTCTCTCTGTCTCCCTCCCTTCCCCTGTCTCTAAAAATAAATGAATAAAATTTATTAAAAATTTTAGAATGACAAAAAATTAAATATACCTTTTTTTCAAGGAAAATAAAGAAATGGTCAAAAGGCCATGAAAAAAAGGCTGGACATCATTAATTATTAGTAAAATGCAAAAGTGAAATGAAGTCATCAATTAAAACCCCAATAAGATATCACTTCACAGCCACTAGGGCAGCTAGAATCAAAGTGAAATAGCCCTGGCTGGTGTGGCTCAGCAGATTGAGTGCTGACCTGTGGACAGGAGAATTGCCAGTTCGATTCCCAGTCAGAACGTATTCCTGGGTAGTGGGCCAGGTCCCCAGTGAGGGGTGTGTGAGAGGCAACCACACATTGATGTTTCTCTTCCTCTCTCTCCCTTTTCCCCCTTCTGTCTAAAAATAGATAAATAAAATCTTTTTAAAAAGTGAAACTATAACATATGTTTTCAGGACATATGGAGATTTGAACCCTCATACATGAGTGGTGCAATATAGAATGGTGTAGCCACTATGGAAAATCATTTGAAACTTTCTCAAAGATTAAACTTGGCCTGGGCAATGTAGCTCATTTGGTTAAACCAGCGTCCTGTAACACCAAGGTTGCAGTTTGATCCCCAGTCAGGGCACAGACAAAAATCAACCAGTGAATGCACAAGTAAGTGTAACAACAAATCGATGTTCCTCTCTCTCTCTCAAATAAATAAATAAACTTAGAATTGCCATATGATTTCTCAACTCTTTTCACATGTAGATGCCTAAGATAAAAACACATGTTCAAACAAAACTTGTACATGTTTATAGCAACATTATTCATAGTAAACATAGATAAATAACATGTGTTTCATCTATCCAGTGGAATATTATTTGGCCATAAAAATAAAGGAAGTATTGGTACATGCTACAACATGGATGACTTTGGAAAAATTATGCTGTCAATAAAGTCTATTAAAAGATCATAGGTAATATAATTCCTTTCCTATGATGCCCCAAATATGGAAATCTGTAGAGGCAGAATGTAAATTCAGGGTTGCATAGGGCAGGGGATTGGCGAGGAAGATGGGAAGTTGGGAGTTATAGGAAAAGTGTAGAGGGTTTGTTTGTTTTAAGTGACAAAAACGTTCAAAAATTGACTGTGGTGTTGATTACACATGCATTCAAATAGGCTGAACACATTGAATTGTACACTTTAATGAAGTGCATAGCATGTCAGTTACATCTGTGGGCAGAGAATGAGTCACCCCAAGAGGTGCCTCTGTGGTGTGTCAATTATTTTGTGCGAAAGGCAGCATTAGCCACAGGCTCAAGAGAAACTTCTGCCCCCTGACTCTTAACTGCTTGAAAGAATTCAAATCAGAGCCCTTGCCCATAAGAGATTATTAGCAATAAACTTTTTGAACCACCTATATGGTGGGGCAAACTTTTCCTGCAATGACCCTTTAAACCTCCTGAAGTTCAGTACCTCATCCCTAGCTCACAATGCCTTATATTCCTCAGCCCCTGTTTCTATCTCAGAACCACTCCTGCATGTGGTATCTCTGACTTTAGCATGTTTGTGAGGTTCCCATACATATGTATGCATTAAATTGGGTTATTTTCTTTTGCTACTCTGTCTCATGTCTATTTGATTTTTGCACCAGCCAGAAGAACCTTAGGGATGGAAGAAATTTTGTCCTTCCACACATATCTTAATGAAAGTTGTTCATGTAAATAAATTCATTGAGATTGGCAATGCAAGAAGACTTGACTCTGGATGGTGAACACATGATACAATTTGCAGATGATATATTATACAATCTATACTTGAAACCTATATACTTTTATTAACCAATGTCTTTCTCATCCATAAAGAGACATAGTCTAATAGGCTCCATCATAAAATCTGTAAATGCCTTCACATAACACTGTGTGTTCCTCCACAGCTAGCAATCTGTCTATTCCTGTTCATTGAACTTATGTTCTACTTCTACTGGAATAACCATACCTCCAATTCCCTCTCTTAATATTTCTTCAATTAAAACCACTTAGTTGTCAACAATGACACCTTCATTTCTGAGTACAGTGTTCACTTTCCTTTCCACATCATGAATAAACATTCACTTATTAGTAAAGCCAGCCAGCAACCACAGTGATCACTGGTATCTATCTGGGCTATGTTGAAATGGTACTCAGGTGATTTCAGGTACAAGTTCTTGGTTTCCAGTCTCTCTGATCCTCTCCTGCCATGTCTGCTGGGCTCTCAGACTCACCTGCATGGGAACTCTGACAAGAAGGTTTCCCTGTGGGAGTCCAAAATCTTCCCTGGGAGGCTGATGATAAAGACCAACT
Source organism: Sturnira hondurensis (assembly GCF_014824575.4). Classification (NCBI taxonomy): domain Eukaryota; kingdom Metazoa; phylum Chordata; class Mammalia; order Chiroptera; family Phyllostomidae; genus Sturnira; species Sturnira hondurensis. The sequence continues at coordinate 77,076 of NW_028097681.1, read as the reverse complement.
CTGTCCCAGCCAAGGAGTGGTCAACCATTGGTCTCCCTGCCAGATTCAGGACTCCAAGAGCAACAACCACATTTCTCCCTTCAAAAGGTTGCACATACTGAGATGCTGCAGTACAGGGGCTACATACAGCTCTCCAGATCTGCTCATTAGGCATATTTACTTCTCAGCACTCTAACCTCTAAGCACAGAATTCCCCTTGGGGACACTGGTCTGGACAGAATGGAGAGTTTCCCTGCTGATCCTCTGTCCCTAGGAGACTATGTTATAAGCCATCTGAGTACAGTTTTGGTGAGTCCTTCTCCATTAACTGCTCTGCTTCTTGATGTCTGTCTACACCTCCCAGCCCCTCATCTCAACTCTGTTAAAGTTTCTGAATGGATGGACCTGAAGGGTACTGTTCTCAGTAAAATAAGCCAGTCAGAAAAAGACAAATACCATGTGATTTTACTTGTATATGGAATCTAAAGAACAAGATAAAATGAACTAACAAAATAGGCACAGTCTCACAGACACAGAGAGAGGACTTGTGCTTGCCAGAGGGGAAGTGGGTTGAGGGACTGGGAGAAAAAGATAAAGAGAGTTAGAAGTACAAATTGGCAGTCACAGAATAGTCTCAAGGATGTAAAGCAGAGCATAAGAAACATAGTTCGTAATATTGTAATAACTGTGTATGATGTCAGTTGGGTTCTGGAAATACCAGGCAGGACATGGTGGGGGTTGGGGGAAGAACCCTGTAAAGATTATGATTGTCTGACCACTGTGCTGAATACCTGAAACCAATGCAGAAAGATATTAGAAGTAAACTGTAATTGAAAACAAAAAGTCTTATTCTGAGAAATTTGTCTGACTGGTGTTTGGGTCTTCAAAGAATTGGTTTATAGTGGGACACACTCCTCATATCCCTAGAAACTTACTATTTTCCTCTCTAAGAAAGGGAATTTATTTGTTCCTTTATTATAAATCCCTGGGCACTGTGCTCCTTGGCATCATGATTAGTTAGCCAATACAATTAGGGATTTTGATTGTGAGCCAAGATGAAGGTGTAGGTACACACACTTTGCTCCTTCACAAAACTGGAAGGACAATAACATTTTAAAACATCTTTTATTGATTATGCCATTACAGTTGTCTCATTTCCTTCCCTTCATTCCCTTCCACCCTGCACACCCCCTCCCACTCACCTTTCTGCCCATTAGTTCATGTCCACGTGTCATAAGTTATTTAGTTTCTACATTTTTCACACTACTCTTGCACTACTGTACATATTTTTTATCTTCCTCTTCTTAGATAAGCCCCTTTAACATTTCATATAGTAAGGGCTTGGTGATGATGAACTCCTTGAACTTGACCTTATCTGAGAAGCAATTTATCTGCCCTTCCATTCTAAATGAAAGCTTAGCTGGATAGAGCAATCTTGGATGTAGGTTCTTGCATTTCATGACTTAGAATACTTCTTTCCAGCCCTTTCTTGCCTTCAAGGTCTCTTTTGAGAAATCAGCTGACAATCTGATGGGAACTCCTTTGTAGGTGACTGTCCCCTTACCTCTTGCTGCTTCTAGGATACTTTCCTTCATTTTAATCTTGGCTAATGTAATTAGCATGTGCCTTGGTGTGTTCCTCTTTGGGTCCACCTTCTTTGGGACTCTCTGAGCTTCATGGAATTTCTGGAAGTCTATTTCCTTTGACAGATTGGGGAAGTTCTTCTTTATTATTTCTTCAAATAAGTTTTCCACTTGTGGCTGTTCCTCTTCCCCTTCTGGTACTCCTATAATTCAGACGTTGGAACATTTAAAGATGTCCTGGATGTTCCTAAGACTCTCCTCATTGTTTTGAATTCTTGTTTCTTCATTTTTTTCTGTTGGGTTGTTTCTTTTTTCCTTCTGTTCCGCTCCATTTTTTTTTAAATATAATTTTTATTTAATTCTTGTTCAAGTACAGGTTTCTGTCTTATATTCCCAACCCTGCCCGCCCCCCGCCCCATGCTTCCTCTCCTTTCCACTCCATTGATTTGAGTCCCAGTTTAGTTTCCATCACTATTGGATGCCTGTACATTTTCTTTCATTTCGCTTAATGTAGCCTTCATTTATTCATCTAATTTGTGACCAAAATCAACCAGTTCTGTGGGCATCCTGATCATTAATGTTTTAAACTATGCATCTGATAAGTTGGCTATCTCTTGGCCACTTAGAGTATTGGCTCTGGTGCTTTGATTTGTACTTCTGTTTGAGACATTTTTGGTCAGGTTGCGCCAGTTACATATGAGTGGTGGAGTCTTACGTGTTCACCAGGGTGGGGCAACACCTGTTGCTGGGTTGTGACACTGTATGTGGCAGCGGGGACACAGAGAAAGCTATGGTGCTTGTTCTGTGCTGTCTCGGATTTCAGTACCCTCTGCTGCTTTCCATAAGCCAGCAACTTTTCAATCAATGCTTTTAGGCTTTATTTCCCATCACTGGGGCCCTGGGTTGTGAGGTTCATCTTGCTGCCTGTTTTTGCTTAGGTGTTTACCAGGGCAGGGCAACCCAGTTGCTGGTTTGTGACGCTGTATGTGGGGGTGGGGTCAGAGAGTGAGCAATGGTGCTTGCTCCACACTCTCTTAAATTTCAGTTCCCTCTACCACTACCCACAAGCAAATTGGGCCCTTGTGGTGCTGGGTTTTGGGTGGGTGGGCCTGTGGGTGTCTCCAACGAAATCTACAGTGAGGCTGAGAGCCTCTCCTGGCACCTCCACCCCCAACAGTTTTTTCAATCAATGCTTTTAGGTTTTATTTCTCATTGCTGGGGCCCTGGGTTGCTCTGTCAGTCTCACTGCCCATTTTTTGCTTGGTTTATCTGTGTGTGAATGTGTGACCACTGTCAGCTCACCTCCTTGGATGTCTCACTGGGTTTACTCCATTCCTCCCCACATCCAGTTCTGCTAACCACTGCCTCTTCCTGCCGGGACCCCTCTCTGCCAGCTGCCAACTCTGCCCCTCTTATCGGTCGGGATGAATGGTTTGTTGTTATCAGACTTCAGTAAAGTTCAATTGTCTGTCTGTTATGGTTGTGTTTTTGTTTCTAAATCTTTGTTGTCCTTAAATTTGGTTGTGCAAAGAGGCACAGTGTCTCCATGTATGCCTCTATCTTGACCAGAAGTGACAATAACAAATTTTAAAAGTAACCAAAACTTCCATAAAATCAAAGTCTCACAACCAAAGAGCTAGAGAAGAAACATACATCCAGACCAGTAGGAGTGGTGGACAAGAGCAGCTGTGACAGAGAGGATGCACACAAGGCAGCTGCTGTTAGGCCAGGTGGTCCTACATTTGCACGTGGATAATCTGGGAGGAACAACTGGGAAGCAAGACAGACTGTGCAACCCAGGGTTCCAGCATGAGGAAATAAGGCTTCCAAACCTCTGACTGTAAAATTCTGTGGGGGTTGTGGTGAGGGAAGAAACTCCCAGCCTCACAGGAGTATTCATGGGGGAGACCCATAGAGTCCTAGAATATACACTAACCCACCCATCTAAGAATCAGAACCAGAAAGGCCCAATTTGCTTGTGGGTAGTGGGGGAAGTGACTGAAAGTCAACCCAGAGCTGAGCAAGCACCATTGTTCTCTCTCAACACCTCCCCCACAAACAGCACCACAGCTGTGTAAAGTGTAAAATTCTTTTGCCCCGCCCTGGCGAACACCTTAGGATCCTTTCCTTACAACATAACAGCTGCACAGAGACAAAAATAAAAATACATGTCCCAAAGTAAAGACCAGATCAAAGCACCCAAAATACAAATAAGCAATAAAGATATAGCCAACCTGTCAGATGCACAGTTCAGAACACTGGTAATCAGGATGCTCACAGAAATGGTTGAGTATGGTTGCATAACAGAAGAAAAAGTGAAGGTTATGAAAAGTGAAATAAAGAAAAATATATAGGGAACTAACTGTGAAGGGAAGGAAACCAGAACTCAAATCAACAATTCGGAGCAGAAGGAAGAAATAAACATTCAACCAGAACAGAATGAAGAAACAAGTATTCAAAAACATAAGGAGAGGCTTAGGAACCTCCAGGACAACTTTAAATGTTCCAATACCTGAATAATAAGTGTGTCAGAAAAATAAGAGGAAGAGCAAGAAATTGAAAACTTATTTGGAAAAATATTGAAGGACAACTTCCCCAATCTGGCAAAGGAAATGGAATTTGAGGAAGGCCAGGAAGCTCAGAGAGTTCCAAAGAAGTTGGATCCAAGAAAGTACACACCAAGACACATCATAATTACATTACCCAAGATTAAAGGTAAGGAGAGATTCTGTTTTTTTCCCATTCATTTTATTTTTTTTAATTTTTTCATTCTTGTTAAAGTACAATTGTCTCCATTTCACCCCACCACACCCCCCACTGTACTCATCCCTGACACCCACCCTTAAACCTACATCCTTTGGCTTTGTCTATGTGTCCTTCCTTGATGGATCTTCCTTCCCCTTATTTCCCCCATCATCCCTTTCTCCCTTCCCTTGGTTATTGTCAGTTTCTTCTTTAATTCAATGTTCCTGGTTATATTTTGCTTGCTTTTTGGTTTTGTTGATTAGGTTCCAATTATAGGTGAGGTCATATGGTATTTGTCTTTCACCACCTGGGTAATTTCACTTTGCATAATGCTCTCCAGTTCTATCCATGCTGTCACGAATGGCAGGAGATCTTCTTTCTTAAAAAAAAATAAAGATAAGGAGAAAATCTTAAAAGCAGCAAGAGAAAAGAAGACAGTTACCTACAAAAGATTTCTGGTAAGACTATCAGTTTTGTTGATTAGAATCCAAGCAAAATACAAATTTCAATACATTGAAATAAAGAACAAACTGACAGTATACAAAGAGGGTGGGGGAAAGGCATGTTAGGCAATAATGGAGGGGGCATCAAGGAACATGTGTGAAGGACACATGGACAAAACCAAAGAGGGTGGGTTTGAGGGTGGAAGGAGGGGATTGGAGGGGCGGCGGGCATGATAGGGTGAAAATGGAAACAACTGTACTTGAACAACAATTAAAAAATGACTATCAGCTTATTTCTGGAAAGAAACTTTACAGGCAAGAAGGGGCTGGAAAGAAGTATTCTAAGTCATGAAATGGAAGAAACTACATCCAAGATTACTCTACCCAGCAAAGCTATCATTTAGAATGGAAGGGGATATAAGTGCTTCCCAGATAAGGTTAAGTTAAGGGAGTTCATCATCACCAAGCCCTTATTATATGAAATGTTAAAGGGACTTATCAAAGAAAAAGTAGAAGATCAAAACTATGAACAGTAAAATGACAAAAAACTCACAACTATCAAGAACTGAACCTAAAAAACAAAAACAAAAATGAACTAAGCAAACAACAACAGCAAGAGGATCAGAGAAATGGAGATCATGTGGCGGGTTTTCAGTCGGTGGGGGAGAGAGGAGAATAGGGGAAAAATACAGGGAATAAGAAGCATAAAAGTACAAAGTAAATGTAAGAAATACAAAATAGACAGAGGAAGATTAGGAATAGTATGGGAAATGGAGAAGCCAAAGAACTTATATGTATGGCCCAAGGACATGAACTAAAAGGTAGATGCTTGTGGAAGGCGTGGTGCGGAGCAAAGGGGAATAAAGGGGAGAAAAAAATGGGACAACTGTAATAGCATAATCAATGAAATATACTTTAAAGACCAATTATAAATTTCATAGTTATATCACAAGTCGATAGCTGCCATTCGATTTGTCATTGTAAAATGTTTATTAAATATACATTTATTAAATAAAATGTTTAGTTTTGTTCTGAGGACCACATTTATTTATTTTTTAAAAAATTTTATTGTTGTTCAAATACAGTTTTCTGCCTTTTCTACCACCCCTCCCCACCACCCTATCATCCCTCACTGCCTCCCTCCACCATTTCCACCCGCCTTGTTATTGTCCGTATATCCTCTATAATTGTACCTGTAAACTCTTCACCCTTTTCTCCCATTTTGGATTTTAGGCACCATAGCCCAATTAGCACTTTGTAACAATTGTCAAATGTATGTTTCACAGAAATGCATTTTATGAGGAAGTGCATTGAGGAACTACCTTCTCTAATGCAGAAAAGGGGCACAGAGGGGTTTATTGTTGTGCTCAAAGGTATAAACCAAGGAAGGGACAGAGTTTTAATTGCAATCAGTCAGGACACTTTCAGTTTGGATTTTTCTGGGAATGTGATTTGTAAATAGAGATGACTTTGCCCCTGGGGATGTTTGCAATTTCTGAAGATTGGCTGCTAAACACCTTCAGTGCACAGGACAACACCCAACAAAGAGAATTACCCAGCCCCAATGTCAACAGTGTCAAGGTGAAAACACCAGTACTTGTCCACTTCATTGTGCATACAAGTCACTACACTTTGGAGTTCAAATGCAAATTCTGCTCTCCAGTGGTTCCAGAGACTGCGGACAAACTCCCAGGTAATTTTGAAGCTGCAGGTCTTCTTGTTCTGAGGACCACAGTTTGAGTAGCTGGCTATGGCCCTGTCTTAGAGTTAAGTGTGGGTAACTTAGGTCTTCTCCACCAGGAATCTTCTATGTACAGAATTTTGAAAGATAAATTCTCCACTCATTCCATAGAGGAGGATAAATCCGCATTTAATTCTTTTTACATTAGAGCTCCAGAGAGACAGGTAATAATTTGTATATGGGAAAGACTTTGTAGTAGGCAGAATAAGGGCCTCAAAAGATGTCAACATCCTAATTCAGATAACTTTGGAATATGTTAGTTCACCCAGCAGGGTGAACTATGATAAGAGATGAAATAAAGTTATTAGTCATTTGTCATACAATAAGGAGACTTATTGTCAGAGAGGCATTTGTAGATGCTCTGTTGCTGGCATTGAGGTTTGAGGACAAGCCATAGGTCAACGAGTGCAGGGGGCCCTGGAAACTAGAATTGGAAAAGGAAGACAATGCATTCTCCTCTGTATCACCCAGAAAAATCCAAACCCTGCAGACATTTTGAGCTAAGCGCTTTAAGATTCGTTTGAAGCATCTGAACACTAAAACTCTAAGACAGAAAGTTGGTTGTTTTAAGCCACTAATGTAATTTGTAAAAACAGGAAGGGGGAACTAATATAGACATTAATCCAATAAAATACTGTTCAAGGAACTGAGTTGAAGCCTCACAATCATTCAGTTATCTTTCTTTAGGGAAAGGTATTTTTTGTTGAAATCCTACATTAAATAGAAACAAATTACAGCTAATTTAGATGTACAGCTAATTTAGAGCTAATTTACAGCTAATTTAGATGTTTGCAATTTCTGAAGATTGGCTGCTAAACACCTTCAGTGCACTTTGGCTCCATAGGTGGTACAAAGAATTTCCCATTGCATAAATGTAAATGTGGTACTGACTTTGAAGCTTTTGAAGCTTCAAAGGGGAAAAAAAGGTATTCATTAAGATTAAGGTCACACTTTACATTAAATCTCTGTGTGAAAATTTCTAGTTTTCTCTATGTCATGTTAATTTGTATTTTTTGTCTTCTTATTCTGTATTCTCCAAATTTCTCTGAGAATTTCTTTCATCATAACATATGAGATATAAATAAATCTGTGTGCATGTACCTATATGTGTGTGAATGTGCTTATTTGAGAGAAAAGAGTGTAAAGGAGCATATAGGCATACAGTCCTAACCTTGAACACTGTCATTGAACTCAACAGAGTATTGCAACACATTTAATATATTCTGCACAATATTCACCTCTAATTAGAATTTATTACTCATTACCTTCTGAAAAAGGTAGAAACAATTTTAGGGTGTTTACATTTTTAATGTTAACATAGCAAAGGAGTTAAAACTGTATACATTTTCAAACAATATGCAAATTATATCATGTAGTATAAATTCTTAATTTTCATATGGCTCCTTTAATTCATCATGTTGTATTTGTAGTATAATTTTGTAATTATGTTCAAAAGAATTAATTAAGAATTAATATTTCTACTAGTCACATCTAGGCTCAGGGTCACATCTAGAGCACAGGTAGCCAAGTCACCCCCAAAAGTGCCAGGAGAATCTCTTCTAACCAAGAAGAAAACAAATGTTATGTATCAATATAGGAATTAAAATAAAGCAATTAGTATCTCTCTGATAGCTAGTGATGCTAACCATCCTTTCATATTCTTTGAGCCCTCTGTATGTCCTCCTTGGACATGTGCCTGTTCAGGTCTTTTGCCCATTTCTTAACTAAATTTTTGTCTTCCTGGTGTTGAGTTATATTAGTTCTTTATATATTTTGGAGATCAAATGCTTGTCTGAGGTAACATTGGCAAATATGTTTTCCCACACAGTTGGTTACTTTGCATTCTGATGTTTCCTTTAGCCAGGTATAAGCTTTTTAATTTGTTTGTAGTCCCATTTGTTTATTATTTCCTTCATTTCTCTTGCCCTAGAGGATACATATTGGTGAAAATACTGCTGTGTGGGAAATATAAAAATTACTTTTTGTGTTTTTTCTAGGACTTTTATGGTGTCACGGCTTATGTTTAAGCATTTTATCCATTTGAGGCAACACCTCACTCCAATCAGAATGGCCATCATTAATAAATCAACAAACAACAAGGGTTGGCAATGATGTGGAGAAAAGGGATCCCTAGTGCACTGTTGGTTGGAATGCACAGTGGTGCAGCCACTCCAGAAAGCAGTATGGAATTTCCTCAGAAACCTAAAAATGGAACTGCCTTTTGACCTGGTAATTCCGCTGCTAGGCCTATACCCTAAGAATCCTGAAACACCAATTCAAAATAACCTAAGCGTCTCTGTGTTCATAGCAGGATTACTTACAATAACCAAGTACTGGAAGCAACCTATGTGCCCATCAGTAAATGAATGGATCAAAACACTGAGGTACATTTACACAATGGAATTCTATGTAGAACAAAAAAAAGAAAGAACTCCCACTCTTCACAACAGCATGTATAGAACTGGAGAATATTGTGCTATGTGAAATAAGCCAGGTGGCAAAAGACAAATACCATATGATCTCATGTACAAGAGGAAACTAATGAACAAAATAACAAGGGATAAAAATAGAACCAAAGGCAAGGAAATAAGGAACAGTCTGACAGTGTCCAGAGAGGGTGGGGGAGAGGGATAATGGGGGGAAAGAAGAGAAAGGGTCTAGTCAAGGAAAAGGTATAAATGACCCAGGCACATAGACACCAGGGTCGTGATTGACTGTGGGATCCAGGAGTGGGCTGGGCAGGAGAGAGCAATGGGGGAATGTTGAAATAGCTGTAATAGAACAATTTAAAAAGAAAAACGTTTTTAAAAATAAAATAAAGCAATTGTCATTTAATAAATTCTTCTTGCCATAAATTAAATATTCATCTTCGTATGCAAAGTAAATAAACTGGCATGGATTGGTTCAGCAGAGAAGAGCACTACAGTGACACACAGCATCACAGATGAGCCTTAGAGACACAATAGAGAGACTGACAGCTGACTACAGACCTGTGAGGAGACCATCAAAACTCAGATCAACATCCCACTGTATAATACCATTGCTAATAAATTCATCACGTTAAATCATTTGCTCTAGGATCACTTGAAATGCAGCAAGAGCCCACTGAAAACAATAATGAAAGTGAACAGAAGGGGAGAAAATTATTGTAATCCATTGCTTGTCATTGTAGGCCTTTGTTCTAATATTTGAAAATAGTGTTCATTGATGTGGACTCTGTCCAGCAGGGTCCATATGTTGTGGATGCAACGAACAAATTCACACAGACTACCGAAGTTCTATGGAGAAAAAGGGACAGTACAGCCACTCTCTGAGAGAGGGAGTGCCTTGACCCTTGCCAGACAGGCCTGTATTGCTTTCTAATAGCATACATCAAAGGTTTTCATTCATTATGCTCAGACTTGCTTTAGGTGATTACTTTTACCAGATAATAAAGGAAATGGTCTTACTGAGTACTTCTTACAGGTTAACAAGGAAAAAATGTTGCAAATGCAAGGGAATGATAAGAGTAATTGGTCTGGTTACACTCCTTCCTTGGGAGAACTAGCACAGATTTCAGGAAGTTGCTTTAAAGATATGCAGTAAGCATTTTCTACTTCAACTCAGGGTGAGGGAGTTTTGGCAAAAGCAAGCCTCAGAGCAGCCTAGGTATAATGCAGGCCTGGTTTCCCACAGGAAAGCCAACCTGTGGGTTTGGTTCCTGTGTGCTGACTCATGCCTGTCAGTTTTCCCATAGGGCTGGGCTACATTTACCAAAGCCAAGTGGATCAGTTCCCTATAGTTAATTATTATTCTGTTTTTGAAGTTTATTTCAGATAACTGCATTAAAAAGTGAATCCATTAAAGCAGAGGAGGTTGAAAGAACATGTGTGTTTCTGCAACACTTATGACTCTGAGTCACAGAACTGACAAGAATTCAAGCTCTCTAGTTACTCATCATTTGGCCATTTATGTATAAATATGACATACAGATCACATGTACAATATATAATGGATGAGATTGATACAGTTCTTTCCATACCCCTCGGTGGTTACACAATACTTACAGTAGGGGGAAATACTTCATTTAGAACAAAGAGGGCATCATATTTTGAGGTAGCAATGAAAGTTTTCAAGTGGAGACAGGAAGACAATTTGACAGAAAACATAATTACACCAAGTAATACTTCATCCCAAACATAAATTCCTTTACACACAGACACAGATCTTATATACATCAATAAGTAAACATATGCCATAAAAATAGTTTACATAGACATAAATGTATGACTTAAAATTTTGCTACCTCACACTTAAGGTGGTCTTTGACTCTAAGTACATATTATGCCAAACTGTTATGAAACATGTGTTTCCACGTCAATTAGAATTGGAGATGTGATTTAATGGTCAGTTTTGCCTGTGACTATGGTAAGAATGTGGACACCAAGCTCAACAAGAATCAGAATTCTAATGAGGGAAGACAAGCCAATGGCCTGTTACTAAACACACTATATGTTGAAGTCTACATTTTCAGAAAGAACAGTTACAGTAGTGAGATATGAAGAAATGATCTACAAGAAGTTTTAAACTGTGATCTTCTAGTTTCCTCTCCTATGAAATGGTACAAATGGCTTTGGTTACCAAGTGCTGTGTAATTCCATAGGAGTAGTACCACTCAAGATGTTTTTTTTAGTGAAACATAAGAAAAACTATTCAGTATGCTGTATTTCATTTCAAAAGAAATTGGTCTAAAGAAATCCATGTACTCACCATAGATAAATGAAAACATCCAAATATTTCATCCAAGGCTGGGAATCAATTTGGGAGAGGAGAAAAATGACAAAGAAAAAGTTGCTATGTATTATGAAGTTGAAAAGTTAACAGTGATTCACTTAAATATTATAGAGAAGTTGATATCACAGAAACACAAAACTGAGGAAAGAAACAGAGTACTTTCTACTTTCACAGTCTGATCAGAGTCATAATATCTGGCTCTGTGGCTTTGAGTCCTATAATCATGTGCATTTTCTCAGTCCTAGGACAAATGGTCCTTTTATAGCTGCCACCCCGAATAATATTCTCCAAGCCACCTTTATGTCTCTGTTCCTGAAACTGTAGATGAAGGGGTTCAGTATGGGTGTGACCATAGTGTAGATCACTGAGGCAACTGCCCTTGAATGTGAGCTGTGAGTACCAGAAGAGTTGAGACACACTCCTAGGTATGTACCATAAAATTAGGAGAGAACTGAGGGGTGAGATTCGCAGGTAGAAAATGTTTTATGCTTCTCCGGCTCTGATGGGATTACTTGTATGGAGGACACTATCTTAGAGTAAGAGCAAAGGATTCCAGCCAGGGCACCACCACCTAGCAGCCCAACTGAAAAATATATCACTATGTCATTAACAAAGGAATCAGAACAGGCTAGTTGGACTATCTGTTCGATTTCACACAAAAATGAGGGGTACTCAAGCCTGGACAGAAGGACAAGTGCAACACCTTCAAGCATTGTAGCAAGGAATTCAGGGCATTCATGACCCAGGACTCCAGAACCAGGAGTTTACAGAGCTGGGGGTCATGATGACTGTGTAGTGCAGAGAGTGAGAGGTGGCCACTAACCAGTCATAGGACATCACAGTTGGGAGAAAGTTGTCCAATCCTGCAAAGCATAGGAAGAAATACATCTGGGTGATGCAGCCTGAATAGGTGATGGCTTTGTTCTGTCTGGATGTTCAGCAGCATTTTTGGGATGGTGGTGGAGGTGAAACAGATGTCTACCAAGGATAGGTTGGAGAGGAAGAAGTACATGGGTGCGTGGAGGTGGGAGTCTGAGCGGACAGCTAGCATGATGAGCAGATTTCCCAACACAGTGATCAGGTACATGGAGAGGAACAGCTCAAAAAGGAGGGGTTGGAACTATCAGCCAAGATGGAGGCATAGATGGAAATACTGTGCCTCCTCGCACAACCAAAATTAAGGACAACAGAGATTTAGAAACAAAAACACAACCAGAACAGATAGAATATTGAAATGTATGGAAGTCTGACAACCATCCATCCAGACAGGTAAGAGGGGCAGAGTCAGTGGCTGGTGAAGAGTAATGCCAGCAGGAAAAGGCGGTGGCTGCCAAACCCAGGAGTGCAGGCAGCCAGGGCTAGCAGACCCCGGGTGCCAGAAGGAAACAAGCAGAGGGCACAGGGTCGTTGGCTGACCGTGGTCACACATTTATGTCCAGATAATCTAGGCAAAAATCAGCAGGGAGACAGACCGAGCAACCCAGGGGCCCAGGAAATTGAAATAAAGCCTAAAAGCACTGATTGAAAATGTGCTGGAACAGACTCCCAGCCTCACAGGAGAGTTCATTGGAGAAATTCATAGGGTCCTATAACGTACACAAGCCAACCATCCAAGAACCAGCACAAGAAGGGCCCAATTTTCTTGTGGGAAGCAGCAGAGGGGACTGAAATTCAAGAGAGAGGGGAGCAAGCACCCTTGTTACTTTTCTGACCTTGCCCCCACATACAGCATGACAACCCAGCAATTGGTTGGCCTTGCCCTGGTGAACACCTAAGGCTCTGCCCCTCATATGTAACAGGCACAACCAGACCAAATTAAAAAAAAGAAAATATGGCTCAAACAGAACAGATCAAAGCTCCAGAGCCAATACTTTTAAGCGACCAAGAGATAGCCAACATGTCAGATGCATGGTTCAAAGCACTGGTGATCAGGATGCTCACAGAATTTGTTGACTTTGGTCTCAAATTAGCTGAAAAAATGAAGGCTAACTAAGTGTAATGAAGCAAAATGCACAGGGTACCAATATTGATGGAAAGGAAACTGGGACTCAAATCAATCAAGTGGACCAGAAGAAAGAAAGAAACAAACAAAAAAAGAATGAAGAAACAAGAATTCAAAAAAATGAGAAGAGGCTTAGGAACCTCTAATGCATCTTTAAATGTTCCAACATCTGAATTATAGGGGTCCAAGAAGAAGAAGAGGAACAGCAACAAGTGGAAAACTTATTTGAACAGATAATGAAGGGGAACTTCCCCAATCTGGCAAAGGAAATAGACTTCCAGGAAGTCTAGGAAGCTCAGAGAGTCCCAAAGAAAGTTGACCCAGGGAGGAACACACCAAGGTACATCATGATTACCTTACTGAAGATTAAAATGAAGAAAATTCTAGAAGCAGCAAGAGATAAGACAGTCACCTACAAGGAAGATCCCACCAGACTGTCAGCTGATTTCTCAAAAGAGACCTTACAAACAAGAAGGGGCTGAAAAGAAGTATTCCAAATCATGAAAGGCAAGGACCTACATCCAAGATTTCTCTATCCAGCAAAGTTTTCCTATAGAATGGAAGGGCAGATAAAGCACTTCTCAGATAAGGTCAAGTTCAAGGAGTTCATCATCACCAAGCTATTATTACACAAAATATTAAAGGGATTTATCTAGAAAAAAAGATGAAAAATGTGAACAATAAAAAGACAGAAAACTCACAGTTATTAGCAACCACTACTAAAACAAAAGGAAACTAAGCAAACAACTAGAACAGGTACAGAACCACAGAAATGGAGATCACATGGAGGGTCAGCAACAGGGGAGTGGGAGGAGGGGGGGGAAGGGTACAGAGAATAAGTAGCATAGACGGTAGGTAGAAAATAGACAGGAGGAGGGCAAGAGTAGTGTGAAAATGGAGAAGCTAAAGACCTTATGGCTCATGGACTTGAACTAAAGGGGGGAAATGTGGGTGGGAAGGGGTGTGCAGGGTGGGGGGGAATGAAGGGGGGAAATGGGACAACTGTAATGGCATACTCTTTTTAAATATATTTTATTTAATTATTGTTCAACTACAGTTTTCTGTCTTTTACTTCCAGCCCACCCACCCCCAGTGCTCTCCACCTCCCTTTCATTTCTACCCCCCTTAGTTTTTCTCCATGTGTCTTTTATACTTGTTCCTGTGAATCCTTCCCCTTTTCTTCTGAAATTTCCTCTCCTCTCCCCTCTGGTCCCTGTCTGCCTTTTCTCTATTTCATTGTCTTTGGTTTTATTCTGCTTGCTTGTTTGTTTTGTTGTTTAGGTTCCTGTTAAAGGTGAAATATATGGTATTTGTCTTTAACCACCTGGCTTATTTCACTCAGCATAATGCTTTCCAGTTCTATTGATGCTGTTGCAAAAAGTAGGAGCTCCTTCTTTCTTTGTGCTGCATAGAATTCCATTGTGTATATGTACCATAGTTTTTGGATCCATTCATTTACTGCAGGGAGGAGGGGAATGAAGGTGGGGAATGGGACAACTATAATGGCATAATCCATAAAATATATTTTAAAAAACAACTGTGGTACATTTACACAATGGAATATTACACAGCAGAAAGAAAGAAAGAAAGAGCTCTTATCATTTAGGACACTATGGATGGAACCAAAGAGAATTATGCTGAATGAAATAAGCCAGGCGATGAAAAACAAATACTACATGATCTCACCTCTAAGTGGAACCTAATCAACAAAGCAAACAAGCAAGCAAAATGAAACCGAGGACATTGAAATTAAAAACAAACTGGCATTAACCAGAGGGGAGTTGGGAGGGGATAATGGAGGGAAAGGGGGAAGGGTTTTCAGGAACATGTACAAAGGACACGTGGACAAAACCAAAGAGGGGTAGGATCAAGGGTGGGGAGTGGGGAGGGCATAGCTGGGGTGGTGAGGTGGTGGAGGGAAAATGGAGACGACTGTACTTGAACAACAATTTAAAAAGTGGCATTTAGTGGCATATAGTATTTTCAGAGTGCTTTGCAACCATTGCTTGTGTGGTTACAAAACATTTCATCACTACTGGAATTCTCTGTACTCTCATTATAATTTTTCTGTAAATCTAAAATTATTCAAAAATAAAATTAACAAAAAAACAGGTGCAAGAGAAAAAAACCAGTAGTGTTTACATCTTGTTAAATCTCTTAGAAAGTAGGTTACAATTACTTCAAATATTAAAAAATATAAATATCTTGGAACAGGGATTGGAAACTTCCAAATATACAAAAATGAAAGTGATACATTTACTGAATTAGCTAGTTTCTTGAGAGCCTCCACATGCTGAGCACTTGCACCATATTTTATATATCTTGGCTTATTTTATTATTATCACTCTTTTTTGACTTAACAATAAATATGTGCTTACAATAATGCAGTGATGATAATTAACATTTATAGGTGCTCACTAGGTAAAGGAGACAATCAACTTCCCATGCAGACAATTAATAAACTTCCCATTCTTTATCTCTTTTAATTTAATTCTCATATTATTCTTAGGAGGAGGGTACTATCATCATCTTCATTTTACAAATGTGGAAACTAAGGTACAGAAACATTGAGTAGCTTAGTATCACAAGAGGCATGAATGAACTTGTAAGTGCTAATAAGGTGGAATTCAAAGGGACTGTTCCTTGTTTGAATGAATGAGTGAACAAATGACTGAATAAGCTTTTGTAGAGAAAAATATGGGTGCATCTTTGAGAGAAGAGAACAGAGAAACTTTTGGCTCCTAAAAATATGGCTAAGGTGGCTGGGTATGAAACTCCTGTTAGATGTTGGGAATTGAGAGAAGGTCAATTTCCATTAGGAAAGTGTGAAATCCTCAGAATTGGGTTCCAAAAGAAAGAGGAAGGAAACTGGGAGGAAGAGAAATAGAGAGATACACAGGAATTGAATTGTGTAGAATGTTTTAAGTAAAGGGATTCTCGCCATTGTGTTATCCTCATTTGTACCATCACAGTTCATCCTTTAAGGGCTCTCCCTGCCTCCATACCTGCTTCCCCAAGCAGGTACCCTGATGACACTGCTGAACCTCAGGTTCCCTTGGTCCTTTCTTCTCTGGGTGATAGATATTCAACTCAGCTGCAAGGAAGGGTGTGGAGCGAGCTTCAGTTGAACTCCCTCCTTCCTTTGATCTGTAGGTGGAATAAGGGACATATTTACTGTTTCTGGGGCCTTAGAGCTTGAATTCTCACAGATCCTCATTCAATTAATTGTTCCATGGTTTCTCTAGTCTCTGAGCGATTTGATTCTCATGAAAGAACCCAAACAGAAAGGAACTTTTCTTTCTGCTAGTTTTGCGCCCTTGGGGACATTTTTGATGTCAGCTACATGTATCCCCTCCCCTGGGCCACTTAGTCATGATGTTCTCTATGGGTCTGACTTCCATTGTCCTCTCCTATGAGAATTCCTCAGGATCTGAGATGGAATTTCTTTGTCTATCAAAGGCAAGAGCAGGTATATTTTTCAAGACCACATGAGTTCCAAGCACCTTGCCTTCAAGCTGTGGGTGGGGTTCTGAACCACATCCAACTTCCAACAAAACCATTCCAATGACTTTCCTACAGCTTCTATTCTTACTATTGAAGGTGCCACTTAGAAAAATTTCTAAGTATGCAATGACAGAAGGATGGCGAGAGGTGAATGAGCTAACTGTGTAGGCAGGAACCTGTGGGTATCTATAGCTTTTGGGGGGCATAACAAGTCTATTGAGCAGTCCTCAGTATTTCAGTCCATGGAATATCATCCACCTTTGTCAATTCACAGAAGACTTATTTTTTTGTTTTTACTTTTTGTTTATTTTAAATATAGTTTATTGATTTTGCTATTACAGTTGTGCCATCTCCCCCCTCTTTATTTCCCTCCTCCCTGTACACCCCCTCCCACCCGCATTCTCCTCATTTAGTTCATGTCCAAGGGTCATACATATAAGTTCCTTGGCTTCTACATTTCCTATACTATTCCTAACCTCCCCCTGTCTATTTTCTACCTACCATCTATGCTACTTATTCTCTGTACCTTTTTTGCCTCTCTTTCTGTCCCACTCTCCCACTGATAACTTTCCATGTGATTTCCATTTCTGTGATTTTGTTCCTGTTCTAGTTGTTTGCTTAGTTTGTTTTGTTTTTGTTTTCAGGTTCAGTTGTTAATAGCTGTGAGTTTGTTGTCATTTTACTGTTCATATTTTTAGTTTTCTTTTTCTTAGATAAGTCTCTTTAACATTTCATATAATAAGGGCTGGATGATGATAAACTTCTTTAACTTGACCTTATCTGGGAAGCACTTTATCTTCCCTTCCATTCAAAATGATAGCTTTGCTGGGTAGAGTAATCCTGGATGTAGGTCCTTGCCTTTCATGCCTTGGAATACTTCTTTCTAGCCGCTTCTTGCCTTCAAGGTTCTTGAAGAAAGCAACTAGTAATCTAATGGGAACTCCTTTGTTAGTAACTATCTTCTTTTCTCTTGCTGCTTTTAAGATTCTTCCCTTATCTTTAATATGGGCTAATGTAATTATGATATGCCTTGATGTGTTCCTCCTTGGGTCCAACTTCTTTGGGACTCTCTGAGCTTCATGGAATTCCTGGAAGTCTATTTCCTTTGCCAGACTGGGGAAGTTCTCCTTTATTATTTGTTCAAATAAGTTTTCCACTCATGGCTGTTTCTTTCCCCCTTCTTGTACCCCTATAATTCGGATGTTGGAATGTTTAAAGATGTCCTGGAGGTTCCTAAGCCTCTCCTCATTTTTTTGAATTCTCATTTCTTCATTCCATTCTGGTTGGATGTTTTGTTCTTCCTTCTGGTCCATTCCATTGATTTGAGTCCCTGTTTCCTTTCCATCGCTATTGGTTTCCTGGACATCTCCCTTCATTTCAATTAGTTTAGCCTTCATATGTTCCTCTAATTTGTGACTATAATCAACCAGTTCTGTGAGCATCCTGATAAACAGTGTCTTGAACTGTGCTTCTGAGAGGCTGGCAATTTCTGGGTTGCTGAGAGTTATAGGCTCTGGGACTTTGAGTTCCTGCACCATCTTTTGGGCTGTTCGTGCCTGTTACGTAGCATGATCGGAGCCCTAGGTGTTCACCAGGGTGGGGCAACTCAGTCACTGGGTTGTGATGCTGTATGTGGGGGCAGGGTCAACAAGGAACAATGGCGTCCTGTCTGCCGCCTCCCGCTGCAGCCCCCACAGGTGCCCCAGCTGCCACCCTCACTGGTGCCTACGCGTTTTGTCCCACTGCACGCGAGTGTGCCACCACCGTCAGCCCTAGCCCCCTGGGGCCTGCTTGGTCCGTCTCACTGTGCGCGAATGTGCGACCGCAGTCAGTCTGCCCCACACCCTGACTGGGTCTGGGCCACTTGCTCGCCTAGGTCGGGGGATCTGTTCTGCCCAACTCTGCTTCGCTGCTGACTCAGCCCCTCTTACTGTCCCGGTTGAACGGTTAGTTGTAGTCAGACCCATATAATTCAATTTTCTGTTCTTTGGCTGTGTCTTTGTTCTCCAAACCTTTGTTGTATTCAAACTTGGTTGTGGGAGAAGGCACAGTGTTTCCACCTATGCCTCCATCTTGATGGATGTCCTCTGTTTTTAAATTTGTTCTTGTCTTTCTTTTGGTTGTGCAAAGAGGCACAGTTTGTCTACCTACACCTCCATCACAGGGGACTTATTTTTATAGCCCAAGTTATACATTATTAAAACATTTACAAAACTTAAGAACAGTAGAATACTTAGGGTTTCCTCTTTGAGGGACTATTTTCATCCTGAAAAGGTCATCAACAGGATGACACCTTTTCAACTAGAAGGGCAGCACCAAGTATTACATGTCTTGTGTTTTTTCACACACATACATACTTAAATAAAATGTAATTTATAAATTAGCACAGTAACAGATGAACAACAATAACTAAAAATAAAATAAAACATTTATAATGGAATACTGTAATAAGTTATGCGAATGGCTTTGGACCATTGTTAAGTAAAGTAAGGGTGACTTGAACACAAGCACTGTGATAGCACAACAGTGAGTTTGATCACCAAGATCGATACTAAGTGACAAAAGGTCAGGGAGCGTCTACAGCCTGGAGACGCTGGACAAAGAGATGGTTCACATCCTGGGGAGGATCGAATGGGATGGCACAAGATCTAATCACACTAGTCAGAATGGAGCATGATTTAAAACTCAGGAATTGTCTATTTGTGGAATTTGCTATTTGATATCTTTTTTAAAATGTATTTTATTGATTATGCCATTACAGTTGTTCTATTCCCCCCCTTCATTCCCCTCCACCCTGCACACCCCCTCCCCCACCATTCCCCCTCCTTTAGTTTATGACCACGTGTCTCAAGTTCTTTAGATTCTATATTTCCTCTACTATCCTTGCCCTCCTCCTTATCTATTTTCTACCTACCATCTACGCTACTTATTTTCTGTACCTTCTCCCCCCTTCTCCTCCTCCCACTCCCCTGTTGCTAACCCTCCATGTGTTCTTCATTTCTATGGTTCTGCTCCTGATCCAGCTGTCCTCTTAGTTTGCTTTTGTTTTAGGTGTGGTTGTTAATAACTGTGAGTTTGCTGTCCTTTCACTGTTCACATTTATCTTCTTTTTCTTAGATAAGTCCCTGTAACATGTCATATAATAAGGGCTTGGTGATGATGAACCCCTTGAATTTTATCTTATCTGAGAAGCACTTTGTCCTTCCATTCTAAATGAAAGCTTTGCTGGATAGAGCAATCTTGGTTGTAGGTCTTTGGATTTCATGACTTAGAATACTTGTCTTCAGCCCCTTGTTGCCTGTAAGGTCTCTTTTGAGAAATCTGTTGACAGTCAGATGGGAACTCCTTTGTAGGTGACTGTCCCCTTATCTCTTGCTGCTTCTAGGATTCTCTCCTTCATTTTCATCTTGGCTAATGTAATTATAATGTGCCTTGGTGTGTTCCTTCTTGGGTCCAACTTCTTTGGGACTCTCTGAGCTTCATGGAATTCCTGGAAGTCTATTTCCTTTGCCAGACTGGGGAAGTTCTCCTTTATTATTTGTTCAAATAAGTTTTCCACTTGTGGCTGTTCCTCTTCCCCTTCTGGTACCCCTGTAATTCGGATGTTGGAATGTTTAAAGATATCCTGGAGGTTCCTAAGCCTCTCATCAGTTTTTTGAATTCTTGTTTCTTCATTCTTTTCTGTTTGGTCATTTTTTTCTTCCTTCTGGTCCACTCCCTTGATTTGAATCTCAGTTTCCTTTCCATCACTATTGGTTTCCTGTGCATTTCCCTTCATTTCAATTAGTTTAGCCTTCATTTGTTCCTCTAATTTGTGACTAAAATCAACCAGTTCTGTGAGCATCCTGATCACCATTGTTTTGAACTGTGCATCTGAGAGTTTGGCTATTTCTTGGTTGCTTAGAGTTATCGGCTCTGGGGATTTGAGTTCTTGAGCCATATTTTAGTCTGTTTGTTCCGGTTACATACGAGGAGCAGAGTCCTAGTTGTTCACCAGGGTGGGGCAACTCAGTCACTGGGTTGTGATGCTGTATGTGGGGGCAGGGTCAAAGAGGGGCAATGGCAGTCCCCTCTGCTACTTCCTGCCACTGGGACCTCTGCGGTACATCCCACTACTTGCTCCTACCCTGGTTTATCTGCGCGTGAATGTGTGACTGTGGTCAGCCTGCCACTTTGCGCCCTCACTGGGTCCACCTGTTGCTACCCCACACCTGGGATCCACCCATAGCTGCTTACATGCCTGGGTTGGGGGATCTTTCCTGCCCAACCCTGCTCCACTGCTGGATCTGCCCCTCTTACCAGTCTGGCTTGAATGGTTTGTTGTTGTCGGACTTACATATAGTTCAATTTTCTGTGTTTTGGCTGCATTTTTGTTACTAAAACTTTGTTGTCTTTAAACTTGGTTGTGGGAGAAGGCACAGTGTTTCCACCTACACTTCCATCTTGGCGGAAGTCAGGCTATTTAATATCTTTGGGCCGTGATTGACCATAGGTAACTAAACCCACAAATAGTGAAACTGCAGAAAAGGGGGACCATCTCACTGAGGGTTTGTGGTCATCCACTTATGGAGATCCTTGTTGGTGTGGGTGTGTGGTTTTCTCCAGCCACTTTGGATGTCACAGAGAATGGGAGTAATTGGCTTTAAAAAAAATGCTCTATAAAACTATACATTCTTAATGTATGTAATTTTATGGGTTTGGACATAGGTAAACACCTGTGATATCATCACCACTATCAAGGTAGTAGACATATCCAACACCTCCTAAATTTGCCTTGTGTTCCTTTGTTGGTGGTAAAATGTTAAAAATGAGATCATCCCTCTCAACAAGTTTTACAGTGTATGATACTGTAGTGTTAACCAAGCTGCCCAGCAGATCTCTAGAACTTGTCCAGAATCATGGATGAATCTGAGAGGAACAATATAGAGACTGACAGCTGAGATCACACAGGGCTCAGAACAACTCCTCACCACACTATTTCATTTCTTAGTAAGGACATACGTTAAACCATTTTATTTTATAATGGCTTGTTATGCGGCATTAGCTAGCCAACATAGTAATTTGTGTGAACAGAACTGAGGATAATTATAATAAAATGCTACTTCTTATTTTTAAAAGACTTTATTTATTTATGTTTTAGAGGAAGGGAAAGGGAGGGAGAAAGGGAAACATCAATGTGGGGGAGAAACATTAATTGGTTGTCCCTCGTATGTACCCTGACCAGGGACCAAACCTGTAACACAGGCATGTGCCCTGACTGGGAATTGAACCAGCAACATGGCTTTGCAGGATGGTGCCCAACCTCTGAGCCACATCAGTTGGGGTGTCTGCTGCTTCTTATTTTTGGCACTTATTCTGATATTTTAACATCACTTCAGATGAGTCTGTCTTTTAAATTAATTTCAGATAACTCAATTAAAAGTGACTACAGTGAGGTTCATCTCTAGGTACCCAGCAGACCTCGCAAGGACTTGCATGCTTGTAAATTAAAACTGATGACACTGAATCTATGAATAGACAGTAATTTGAGTTTTCTTATGATTCATTTCTGATCATGAAAACTAAGGAAATTCCTTTGTTTATAATGAATGATATTGTTCATTCATACCCCTTTGATATTTATGATGAAATTTAGAAAAAGATGAGATATTTTTTAGGGCAATGGAAAAGTCATATTTGTAGTATCACTGGAGTTGTTTTTTAATTTTAATTTTTAAAAGATTTTATTTATTTACTTTTTAGAGGGAAGGAGAAGGGAGAGAAAAAGAGTGGGAGAGAAGTATTGATGGGTTGCCTCTTGCATGCCCCTACTGGGAACCTGGCAAGCAACCCAGGCATGTGCCCTGACCAGAAATCGAACTGATAACCTTTCAGTTCGCAGCACAGCACTAAATCCACTGACCCACACCAGCCAGGGTATCATCACTGAAGGTTTTGAAGCAGAAACAGTAAGATAGTTCCATGAGAAAGCATGACACCTGCTAACCAACCCTTTACTGCAATGACTTCCCTCACATCAACACAGGCACTCATACCTCATTAAGTACAGGTATAGCTTGAAAAGAAATTTAATATATAGTAATGTAAAGTATAATTTAATATTTGCTTTGCCAGAATCAAAGTGTTTGCTAAATCTGTTTATTCAAATTTCTGTTTCTATGTAGATGCCACTGGGAGACACATTTTTGACAAGCAGGTTTTTCCAGTGACTATGATAGGCAATGAGGACATAGAGCTGAATAAGACAACAGTGTTCAAACAAGAAAAATAAAACCTAATGTGTTATAAAACACACTAGTATGTTGAAGTCCACATTAGCAAGAATAGCAGTTAAAGTGTTGATAACAAAAGGAATGGCAGACACAAAAGTAAAAAACTGTGGTTCATCCTCAGTTTATCCTCATTTGAAAACTATAGAAATGGCCTAGTTGCCAAGCTTAGCTTTTTCCATTGAAGTGGTAAAACTTATGGCTATATTATTAGTAAAACTAAAAAATTATTACATGGGTGATACTTTTTTGTTCTAGAAGAAATTACTCTTAAGCAATTTAAGCAGTTTCATGAGATAAATCAAAATTTCTAAAAATTTGATATCTGAGATTGGGAATAAATTTGGAAAAACAGAAAGAAAAAAATTGATATCAAGGAAAACTATCAGATATCAGAAGAAGAAATTTAAAGAAAGGAGTTAATTAAATTGAGAAATTGAATAAAGCTTCCAATAAATAAATAAAAGAAGCAATTTGTCTTTCCACAACCTGATTAAAGAACTGCAAATTCTGACTACAAGGCTTTGAGTCCTATAATAATGGGGACTTCATCAGCCTCAGGACAATTGTCCCTTTTTTTCCCACCATCCCAAAGAACCTTTTCAGAGCCCCCTTTATGTCTTTGTTTCTGAGGCTGTAGATGAAGGGGTTCAACATGGGTGTGACCACAGTGTACATCACAGAGGCTGTTGCGCTTGACTGTGAGCTGTGGGTACCAGCAGAGCTGAGATACACTCCAAGGCTTGTACCATAAAATAAGGACACAACCGAAAGGTGAGATGCACAGGTAGAAAATGCTTTATACTTCCCCTGAGCTGCTGGGATTGCTCGTATGCAGGACACAATTTTAGAATAAGAGTAAAGGATTCCAGCCAGGGGACCACCACCCAGCAGGAGAGCTGAAAAATATATCACAATGTTTTCAACAAAGGTGTCAGAACAGGCGAGTTGGACCATCTGATTGAATTCACAGAAAAAGTGGGGGATTTCCAAAGCTGTACAGAAGGACAGTCTCAAAACCATTAAGCACTGCAGCAAGGAATTCAACACACTGATGATCCAGGACACCATAACCAGCAGTCCACAGAGCCGGGGGTTCATGATGACCATGTACTTCAGGGGGTGACAGATGGCCACAAAGCGGTCATAGGCCATCACAGTCAGGAGGAAGATATCCAACCCCACAAAGAGTATAAAAAAATACATCTGGGTGATGCAGGCTTCATAGGTGATGGCTTTGCTCTGTGTCTGGATGTTCACCAGCATCTTTGGGATGGTGGTGGAGGTGAAACAAATGTCTACCAAGGACAGGTTGGAGAGGAAGAAGTACATGGGTGTGTGGAGGTGGGAGTCTGAGCTGACGGCCAGGATGATAAGCAGGTTTCCCAACACAGTAGTCAGGTACATGGAGAGGAACAGCCCAAATAGGACGGGCTGTAGTTCTGGTTCCTCCGATAGTCCCAGGAGAAGAAATTCTGACACTCTCGTAAGATTCCCTGCTTCCATGAGGTGAAGCTAACTTTCAAGGAGGAGAAAGAGAACAGGAGTAATTTTCATACACACCTGCATTATTCACACAGCTCTAATGCTACAGTTTATATATTTTGCTGTCAAGAAATTAATTTTGCATTTTGGGACAGATCTGTTCTGCTTTAGGAGTTTTCTGTGTCATCTCAGAGTAGAAATTTTTGTTCCAATCTGTTTTTCTCCTAAGGTGTCTGGTATATTACAGTTTTACTTAGAAATATTTCATGTATTTCAGGAATACAAATTGAGTACTGACCATGTTTTTGGCACTGTCTGGGCTGAAAAACACAGATCCTTACACATCAATACTGGGGAAAGAGTATGGAAGCAAATAATAGAAATAAATTTAACACTACAGATGGTAACAGATCCTATGGAGAGAATGAAAACAGGTCTAAAGGAGAAAGTTACTAGGCTGTTGTATTTTTCATGGGTTTTTAGGAAAGACCTGCCAACAGGTGACATTTGAGCCCAGAACTCAAGGGAGGAAGAAAGGGAGATCAAGCTTATATGGTCAAGTGTGTGCCCAGCAGAGGGAATGGCCAGTACCAAGGCCCTAGGAAGAAGCTGCAGGGATTTAGTGATTTATTCAAAATTGATATCAGAGTATGTGGTGGACCTTGGTTATAATTTTTTCAGGTTACTTCTAGCCAGTGGGTCTCAACCAGAAATAATTTTGCCCCCATGGTATCTGACAATGCTTGAAGGGATACTGCTAAACACCTACAATTCACAAGAAAGTGCCTTCCCCCTGACCCCATCCCCCCACCAGTTATTTTCCATCCTCCAAAGTCAACAGTGAGAAGGTGAGAAAACCTGTTCTATAGAAGCACTTCAATCAACTTCAATATGCTTATGAACCAACAAGGATCCTACCAGAAATGCAGAATCTGATTCAGGAGGTCCTATTGTGCTCAGAGACCCTGCCTTTCTGTCAACCTCCCAGGTGGTGTTGATGCTGCAGGTCCTGGTCTGTGGACTGCGGACTGCTCTCTGTGCAGCAAGGCTGTAGTTCTGTGTTAGGGTCACATATAGTGCTTTAGGTCTCATGACCCAAGTAGTGTTTTCACCTGTAGTTTTGAAGGAGTAGTGTATTCACTCCCTCCAGAGACTGTAAATTCTGAATCCTTGAGACAAAATTTCAAAGCACTTCTGAAAATGACTTTGTAGTGAGTAGAATAAAGGCCTCCAAAGATGTTCAAATCCTAATCCCCAGTACCTTGGAATAAATTTTTTTATAGCAAGTTGGGATGAGGTCAGCAGATGGAACAGGGCTGCTAATCAGCTGACTTTTTAAAAAAAATTTTATTTATTTAGTTTTAGAGGGGAAGGGAGGGAGAAAGAGAGGAAGAGAAACATCAATGTGTGGTTGCCTTTCCTGCACCTCCTACTGGGGACCAGCTTGTAACCCGGGCTTGTGCCCTGACTGGGAATTGAATCAGTGACCCTTTGCCTCACAGGCTGGCACTCAATCTACTGAGCCATCCCAGCCAGGGCTAATCAGCTGGCTTTAAGGAGAAGATGATCAGGATCATCCAGGGGCACTAGGGTCAGCACAGTGCTCCCCTAGATGCAGAGAGGGAGACCAGGAGAAAATTCGACACGGCTGGCTTTGACGAAGGAAGAAGGGCCCAGAGCCAAGGAATGCAGGTGGTCAGAATACAAAGTGGAGATAAGGAGAAAACAGATTCTCCTTGAAGTCTCTAGGAAGAATTAAATCCTGCAGACACCTTGAGATTAGCCAGTGAGCCATTCCAGGCTTCTGATATCTGGACTTGTTATAGCACATAATTGTTTCTTTTAAACAGCCACTGTGGGAATATTTTACAGCGGCAATAGAATTTAACAATAAACTGTCCTGATGGAACTGAGTTTCAGCTTCTCAGTTTACTCATCACTTTGCTTAGGTAAGGGCACTTTATGTTGAAAACCCACATGAAATAGAAAAGATATTTTAAATTGATTTTCATATTAGTCAAGAGCTGGTGCAAGGAAGTCCTCATGGCATAAATATAAACATGAGAACTATGATGGCTTTGTGTTAGGAAGATTTGAAGTACAAAGCGTGACCTTAAATAATCCATCACTTAGTTGTAAAAAATTTGTTTCTCAGCACCATGTGCTCGTTACCTAGAAGTTGGTCAGTCCTCAATTTATATTCCCCAAGTGCATGACAGAATTTCTCAATTACAAAATAGAATAATGTCCACTTGGGGAAAAGTCTGAGTGTGGGATAGAAGTTCTTATTAACTATTCCAAAAGAGGAAGTAACTGAGTAACAAACTCTAAAATATATGCAGCCTCACCAGATATGAAATCATTGAAATGAAATTATTTAGTGTTCCTTTTTAGACTTATTAAATATTTCTTATGTGAATACACAGCATGGGAGAAGACACTGCAATGTCTGTCTCACTAACTGCTGCTGCCAGGTGCTGTCTACCTCCACTGGATGGATCCTTTCAATGAACACACAACATGCTCAAATGCGCTGCGTCCTAGATATCTATCACAAATACTTCACTGCACAGCTCTCCACCCCTAATACTTTATTCCTCCTCCCTGAATAAGACCACTCCTCAGGAATGTTTTCATTTCACTGCAACAATTTTGTACATCTCACTCATTCTAAAGTGTCTTCTAACTGGACTTCCATTCACATCATTTAATTGTCAAACACGGTCCCTCTGCTGCAGACTCAAACAGCATTGTTAATGTATTCAATAAATTATTATAAATCAATTACTTGACCAAGAATACAGACATGGTGACCTCTAGTCTTGGGGCTCAGCTGATTAGGTTTGCAGTGCCTCAGGTAAAAGTTCTCAGGTTCCATTCTCTCTGACCCTTTCCTCATGTACCTACCAGGCTCTCAGAGTGCTCCAGATGGGTTTTCTGAAAAGAAGGTCTCTGTGTGCCAGTCAGAATTGCTCTCTGGATGGTGGGTGGTGGAAACTGAAGTTTTGTCTCACCAAAGGCAGCAGGAAGGAGTGAAGCATCAGTTCCTGAGCCAGACTTAGGAACTGCAGTGATAACCATGTCCTGTACACCAATGTTGCAAAGCTTAGAGACTGGGTAGGGGAGGGATTTGCAGCTCTCTCTATATCTGCGTATCAGGCACATTTCCCCTGTGTTATTCCATCCTCTGAGCATGTGGTTTCCCTCAGGGCCTCTGGAGTAAACAGTAAGGAATTTTTGCTTAGTGATTCTTTGATCCCCCAAAACCAGATTGGAAGTAAATTGAATGTAGTTTTTATGACTCTTTGTCTTGGATCTCACCTGCTTCCCAGAGGTCTAATTCCTATTGCCTTATCCCAACCCTGACTTAGCATTTCCTCCAATATCTGAGACTAAGGAACCCATCAGAAACAGGTCCTGTTGACCCTTACAGCACTGATTTGTGGTGGGGACACAGTCCTGATGTCTGCAGAGCATTGCTATCCCCCTTCAATGACCAGGGAAGCTGGGTTCCTTTGACATGCAGTCCTGACCACCACACTCTTTTCCACACTCTGACACATTTGTCAAAATAATTAGGGATTCTGTACATATTTCATAAACTAAGAGCTGCCATCAAGTTCATATTATAAAATACCTGTTAATTATAAGAGATATGTTTCAATAGTTTAATGCCATGTTAACTGAACTTAGTAACTTACAGACTTTGTCTGATTTAATTTTTTGAAAAGCCCATTCTATAAGGTATTACTATTATGAACTTCATTCTCATTTTCAGAAATAGGCCTTTAAGGGGTTTATAGTTTGCTCAAAGTTGTGAAGTGAGAGATGGGCCTTGTCAGGTTGCTTCCAGTTTTCAAACTCTGGGTCAGTGGTTTGATTTTGTCCCTAGAGATATTTGGCAATGTGTGGAGGGAGGCTACTTAGCA
This sequence comes from Sturnira hondurensis, assembly GCF_014824575.4. Classification (NCBI taxonomy): domain Eukaryota; kingdom Metazoa; phylum Chordata; class Mammalia; order Chiroptera; family Phyllostomidae; genus Sturnira; species Sturnira hondurensis. Next base: position 48,623 of record NW_028097681.1, on the reverse strand, counting down.
CCTACAATATCCAAAAGAAATAAATAATTATCCCAGCCCTATTGTCAACATAGAGAAGGTGATGAAGCTTAGTTTAGATCACCACTCCTCCAACTTCAAGGCGCATAAAAGTCCCTCAGGCTTATAGTTCAAATGCAGGTCATGGTGGGCCCAGAGGTTCTTTGAATCAAATGAGTTCCCTGGCAGTGTCAGCGCTGCAGGTGCTGGTCTGCAGACCACACTTTGTAGTAAGGTTGAACCTGTGTTAGAGTCAGGTACAAGTAGTTTTAGGTCTTCAGAACCAAAAAATCATTTTGCATGTAATTTTGAATGTAGAGTGCCTATTCACTCATTCTGCAGCTGTTATAAATTCATTGTTTAATTATTTTATAGAAGAATTCATGAATGACACCATATAATATACTTCTGAGAAATACCTCATTTGATTCATTTAATTAAGAGTCCTTGTGTGACATCATGAAATACATTATTGAAAAACATTTTATAGTAGGCAGAAGAGCCTCCAAAGTCATCCACATCATGATCCCCAGAAACTTGTAATATGTAACTTTTCATTGCAAGGGAGAATTAAAGTAGCACATGGAATAGTTTGGCTAGTTGACTAATTTTAACATAAAATGTGAAGGTTGGTGGGCTTCAAGTTGTTCCAGAGGCTCCTTGTGCTATCCTCATTTTTTTAGATTCTTTTTTCTCCTTGGTGTTCTGATTGAGTGTTTTTTCTTCCTTATATTTCAAGGCACTGATTTGATTCTTTAAAGAAGCATTTTATTTTTAAAGATTTTATTTATTTATTTATTTATCTTTAGAGGGGAAGGAGAGGGAGAGAAACATCAATGTATGGTTGCCTTTCGTGCATCCCCTGCTGGGAGTTGGCCTGCAGGGAACCGGCCTGCAACCCAGGCATGTGCCCTGACTGGGAATTGAACCGCGATCCTCTGGTTCGCAGGCCCGCACTCAATCCACTGAGCTACACCAGCCAGGGCTGATTCTTGACTTCACCAACACTAATGTTGATTTTCTGTCAATCATCCTTTATTTTAGTCAGTGATTCTTCATTTCTGACTGCATCTTTTTTTATGCTGTTGAGGTCCTAAGTTCATTGAGCATCTTTATACCCAGTGTTTTAAGCTCTGCATCTAGTAGATCATTTGTATCCACTTTGTTGAGTTATTTTTCTGGAGTTCTGTTCTGTTCTTTCATCTGGGTCGTTTCTTTGCTTTGAACCAAGGAACTCAGGGGACTTATTTCACAGATATACAACAAACATTTCAAAAATTTATATGGAACAAAAAATGACCCTGAACAACTGCAGCAATTTTGAGAAAGAAGAATGAAGTAGGAGGGATCACAACACCTGACATCAAAATATTACAAAACTATGGTAATCAGAACAGTCTGGCACTGGCTTAAGAAAAGACATATAGATCAATGGAACAGCTTAGAGATCTGAGAAAGAAATCAATATCTCTATGGTCAATTAATATTTGACAAAGTGGGCAGAAGCATAAAATGGAGTGAAAATTGCTGATGTTTTCTTTAGCTGTGCAGAAGATTTTTAATTTGATATGGTCCCATTTGTTTGTTCTTTCCTTTTATTCCTTGCTCTGGGGAAATATGGGTGAAAATATAGCTCCATGGAATATATGAAATTTTCCTCACTATATTCTCCTTTAGGACTTTTATGGAGTCACAACTTTTTAAAAGATTTTATTATTATTTTCTTTAGAGACAGGAAGGACAGGAGAAAGAGAGGGAAAGGAACATCAATGTGTGGTTGCCTCTCACACATCCCCACTGGGGACCTGTCCTGCAACACAGGCATGTGCCCTGACTGGGAACAGAACTAGCAACCTCTTGGTTCACAGTCTGGTGCTCAATCCACTGAGCCACACCAGCCAGGGCTGTGGTGTTACAACTTATATTTAAGTATTTTATTTATTTTGAGTTTATTTTTGTGTGTGGTGTTAGTTGGTGGTCACATTTCATTTGTTTGCGTATAGCTGTGCAGATCTCCCAACACCATTTGTTGAAGAAACTATTTTTACTCCATTTTATGATCTTGCCACCTTTGTTGAATATTAATTGACCACAGAGACTTGGGTTTCTTTCTGGGCTCTCTATTCTGTTCCATTGATCTATGGGTCTGTTCTTATGCCAGTACCAGACTGTTTTGACTACAGTGGACTTATAATTTGATGTCAGGTATGGTGATCCCTCCTACTTTGCTTTCTTTCTCAAAAAGGCCATTTATGTTTCCATTTAAATTTTTGTAATATTTGTCCTATATCTGTGAAATATGGCATTGATATTTTAATAGGGATTATATTGAATCTGTAAATTGCTTTGGGTAGTATGGACATTTTGATAATGTTAATTTTTCTAATCCATGAGCATGGTACATGCTTCCATTTGTTCATGTCTTCCTTAATTTCTTTCTTCAGTTTAGTGTAGTATTCTGAGTACAGGTCTTTTACCTACTTGGTTAGGTTTATTTTGAGGTACTTTGACATGGATACCATCCCACAGTATCCACAGCGTTATGAATGAGATATGAGACAAATTCACACAGACTACTGAGTCCTATGGAGGAAAAGGGATGGCACAGCTACTCTCTCAAGGGGAGAGTGTGCCAATCCTTGCCCACACAGGCTTTAATTGGGCTCAATTTGCACACTAATACAGGTAAAGTTCATTAATCATTGTCAGGCAGTAAGGATCAAACAATGGATAGCTTACAAAGGACTATGAGGGCCTATTCTGAGTCAGGGTCTGTTAGCTAAAGGGCTACAAAACTTTGGGAAACAAACTCATCTCCTTGTTGGACACTTATCATTTAACTGAGAGCATTCTAAACAAAGCAGGTTTCACACGAGTTTATATATTGTTTCTTAGGCCTGATCACCCTAGGGAACCTGCCCTTTTCAGCACAGGACTGCACTGCCTTCTGTCATTGTTTCAGGCTTAACTCAGGCAGTGGAAGTAAGGCAGCCAAGAGATTAATAGACTTCTCGAAGACAGATGAGGACTCAGGCTATGTCAAAGCTGAGGGGTGAGGGTCCATTACCTTCTTTTGCTATAGCCCCCCAAGTCCTTTCCTGGGGCTTCCCTGTGATTGTGCCTGTCTTAGGTCATTCCCCCCTTGGGGAATCTTACCCATCACTGGCTGACTGATCAAGTGCTGGGGGCCAGTTATGGATGAAGTAAAAGGAGCAGAAGTGACACTCCTGCCAGGGAGATAAGCTTTGTCTCCCTAGTGGCTTAAGGTCCGAAGGTTGCTCACTCAGCCTTAGCCATGCGGGGGTTACAGCTTCTGAAACCAGGCAGGGTGTTTCCCAAAAGTATTTTGTTCTTCTTGTTGGTTTAGCAGATGGGATTTTTTCCTAATTTTTGTTTCTGATATTTCATTTTTGGTGTACAAAATGCCTTTGATTTGTGAATATTGACTCTGTATCCTGCTGCTTTGCCAAATGCACTTATTAGGTCAAATAGTACTTTGGTGGAGTCTATAGGCTTTTCTATGTACACTATCATGTCATCTGCAAACAATGACACTTTTACTTCCTCTTTCCAATTTGGATGCCTTTCATATCTTTTTCTTGTTTGATCACTGTGGCTAAGACTTCCAATACTATGCTGAATAGAAGTGGTGAAAGCAGACATCCTTGTCTTGCTCCTGATATTAGTGGGAAGTTTTTAGTTTTTGCCCATTGAGTATGATGTTGACTGTAGGTTTCTTGTATATAGCCTTTACTATGTTGAGATTTGCTCCCTCTACTCTCACTTTGCTGAGCGTTTTTATCATAAATGTATGCTGTACCTTATCAAATGCTTTTTCTGGATCTATTGATATGATCATGTGATTTTTGTCTTTTCTTTTATTTATGTGATGTATTATGTGTACTGACATATGAATATTATACCATCCTTGCACCCCTGGCATGAATCCCACTTGATCATCCCAAGTGGAGTTTGCTTGTTTGGGATGAAATGTTCTGTGTATATCAGTTAAGTCCATTTGACTTATGTATCATTCAGTGCCACAATAACCTGGTTGATATTTTGTTTGGAAGATCTATTTATTGTTGACAGGGGGTGTTAAAATTCTCCACTCTGTGTTTCTGTCTATATCTCTCTTGAAGTTCTTCAAGATTTTCCTTATATATTTGGGTACTCTTACGTTGGATACGTATATGTTTATAATGTTTATGTCTTCTTGATGGATTCCTCCTTTGACTATCAAGAAGTGTCCTTCTGTGTCTCTTTTTATGACCTTTGTTTTGAAATCTGTTTTGTCTGATATAAGTATTGCTACCCTTGCTTTTATTTCCTGTCCATTTGCTTGGAATAGTTTTCTCCAACCCTTCACTTTCAGTCTCTGTAGGTCTTTTGTTATGAGGTGGCTTTCTTATAAGCAGCATATAAGCAGGTTATGTTTTCTTATCCATTCAGTTACCCTATGCCTTTTGACTGGAGCAATCCATTTACATTTAAGGTTAGTATTGATAGGTACTTACCCACTGAGATTTCTCCCCTTTATACCTGTGCTCCTTTCTCTCTCACTCTTTTCTTCCTCTTCTGAAAGCAGGCTCTTTAGCATATCTTGCAATGCTGGCTTCACGGGGGTGTATTCTTTGAGCCTTCTTTAGTCTGGGAAATTCCTTATCTCATCTTCCATTTTAATTGAGAGTCTTGCTGAATAGAGTAGTCTTGGTTGCAGGCCTCTGGTTTTCATTACTTGGAATACTTCTTGACATTCCCTTCTGGCTCATAGTGTTTCTATTAAGGAGTCAGCTGCTAGTCTTATTGGCCCTCCCTTGCATATTACTTCCTGTTTTTCCCTTGCTGCTTTTAAGATTCTGTCTTTGTCTTTGAATTGTGCCATTGTAATTATCATGTGTCTTGGAGGGGGCAACTTTGGGTTCCTCTTCATTGGGAGTGTCTGTGTTTCCTCTATTTGTGAGACTTTTTCTCTCATCAAATTAGAGATGTTTTCTATCATTACTTTTTCAAAAGGGTTTTCGATCCTTTGGTTTTCCTTCTCATATCCATGTTATACTGATATTATTATGTTTCATGTTGTTCTGCATTTCTCTTAACCCTTCTTCATTCTTTCTGAGTCTCTTTTCATTTTCTTGTTCTTTCTGCATGTTTCTTTCTACCTTGTCCTCTAGCTCACGGATCTGTTACTCTGCTTCATCTAGCCTGCTTTTGGTTCCTTCAACTGTGTTCTTCAATTCAGAAATTGTATTCTTCATTTCCTCTTGGCCCTTGTGGATAGTTTCTATGTCCTTTTTCATGTTAATATAGTTTTCAGTGAGTTCATTGTAGTTTCGCTGTAGTTTTTAGTAATTCTCTGTGAGCTTATTGAGCTTCCTGATAACCATTGCTTTGAACTCAGTATCTGATAGTTAACTTGCCTCTATTTCATTTACCATTCTTTATTAAAAATATATTTTATTGATTATGTTATTACAGTTGCGCCATTTTCCCCCTTCACTATCCTCCCCTTTCACTTTCTCTCCCATTCACATTCCCCCCTTTAGTTCATGTCCATGTGTCATACTTCTAAGTTCTTTAGCTTCTACATTTCCCATACAATTCTTACCCTCCCCTGTCTATTTTCTACCTAACATCTATGCTACTTATTCTCTGCACCTTTTCCCCCTCTTTCCTCCTCCCACTCCCTTATTGATAACCTCCCATGTGATCTCCATTTCTGTGGTTCTATTCCTAAACAAATTTAGTTTGTTTTTGTTTTAGTTGTGGTTGTTAATAATTGTGAGTTTGCTGTCACTTTACTGAACATGTTTTTTATCTTCTTTTTTAGATAAGTTCCTTTAACATTTCATATAATAGGGACTGAGTGATGATGAACTCCTTGACCTTGACCTTATCTGAGAAGCACTTTATCTGCCCTTCCATTCTAAATGAAAGCTTTGCTGGGTAGAGCAATCTTGGATGTAGGTCCTTGCCTTTCATGACTCGGAATACTTCTTTCCAGCCCATTCTTGCCTGTAAGGTGTCTTTTGAGAAATCAGCTGACAGTCTGATGGAAACTCTTTTGTAGAGTTTGGTGGGAACTTTAATAGGAACTGTCTCCTTTTCTCTTGCTTCTTCTAAGATTCTCTCCTTCGTTTTAATCTTGGCTGATGTAATTTTGATGTGCCTTGGAGTGTTCCTCCTTGGATCCACCTTCTTTGGGACTCTCTGAGCTTCCTGGACTTCCTGGAAGTCTATTTTCTTTGCCATATCGGGGAAGTTCTTATTATTTGTTCAAATAACTTTTTCACTTGTTGTTCTTCCTCTTCTTCTTTTGGTTCCCCTATAATTATGATGATGGAATGGTTAAAGATGTTGTGGAGTTTTCAAAGCCTCTCCTCATTTTTTTTGAATTCTTGTTTCTTTATTCTTTTCTGTTTGGATGTTTCTTTCTTCCTTCTGGTCCACTCCATTGACTTGAGTCCCAGTTTCCTTCCCATCGTTGTTGGTTCTCTGTACATTTTCCTTTATTTCACTTAGTGTAGCCTTCATTTTCTTCATCTAATTAGCAACCAAGTTCAACCAATTTTCTGAGCATCCTGATCACCAACCAGTGCTTTGAACTGTGCATCTACTAGGTTGGCTATCTCTTTGTCGCTTAGTTATATTTTTTTCTGGAACTTCGATCTGTTCTTTCATTTGGATTTTTCTTTTTTATTGATGCTCCTGGTACATAGTGAGGGGTGGAGCCTTAGGTGTTGGCCTCGGCAGGGCAACCCAGTTGCTGTGTTGTGACTCTATATGTAGGGCAAGAGTCCAAGAGGGAACAATGGCTCTTGTTCCACTCTCTGCCAGATTTCAGTCACTTCTGCCACTTCCCCCAAGAAAACTGGGCCATTCTAGTGCTGATTCCCATGTGGGTGGGTTTTTGTATGTCCTGAGACCCTGTGGATCTCTCCAACAAATTCTTCTGTTAGGCTGGGAGTCTCTCCTGGCACCTCAACCCCCACAGGTGTTTCCAAGTAGTGCTTTGAGGCTTTTTTCCCTATTTTTGGACCCTGGGTTGAATGGTCTGGTTCGCTCCCCAGTTTCACCTGGTTTATCTGGATGCAAATGTGGAAATGCCTGGTTCTGCAAGCCACCTTGGGCGCCAAGCTTCTTCACCATCTGCCACCTCACTGGGTCCACTAGCTGCTGCTTTGCTTGCCTGGGTCTGTCAGCCACCGCTTTTTTTTTTGGCCAGGACCCTCTCCGCTCTGCCCCTTAACTCTGCCCCTCCTACTGGTCTGGAGGAATGTGTCTACTTTATCCCTTGATTGTCGGACTTCCATACTGTTCAGTTTTCTCTCAGTACTGGTTGTTATTTTGTTTCTAAATTTTTGTTGTCCTTATTTTGGTTGTGCGAGGAGGCACAGAGTGTCTACCTATGTGTCCATCTTGGCTGGAAGTCTCATTTAACATTCTTTCTGAGGCTTCCTCCTTTCCTTTCATTTGGGGATTGTTTCTTTCTTTTTCCATTGTTTGTTTGTATTCTGTTGGAGCGAAAAGGAAAAGTGATTTAAGACAGCAGGAATGTATTCTATGGTATTTAATGTACCAACCCATAGAGAAGAGATAGAAAATCCTTTGGATATGTACAGTGTTAACCATAATGTTTCACTCAAGTAGCCACTTTTTAGAAAGGGTGTAAAAGAGATAAGCCTCTTGTTGGGGGGTTGGGGGGAAGGATTGCGAGTTGGATCTAGGAAGCAGCGAGCTTGTGGCAGGTCAGATTTTGAGGTAAAGTGAGAATAAAGGATAAAAATAGGTGTAGTGTGAGAGAATAGAGTTAAGCACAACAGTACTGATGTTCTGGAAACAGTGAAGTGAAATAAGGTCTGAGAGGTGCTGTGTAGTATTTACAATTGTATGGAACAGCAATCATTTACAAAAGTAATGGAGCAACAATTATATGATAGAATCTATGTAATCTGAATAATGAGAATAGGAAGTACTACTACTAGAGTAGTGTGGTATTAGAACACAAGTGAAGTGAAAGACAGAAAATTAAAAATACACTATGAAGTAGAGAAAAAGGGAAACCAGTCAAACACTGCAACTTAACAAACTAAGCAAAGAAAACTAAACAGAAAGAAGAGAAATAAAAAAATACTAATAAAAGATATAAAAATAATAAAAAGAACACACAAAAACAGTAACTTGTAATTTCTCTGGAGTAGCAAAGTGAAATTTGTCTCACTGTCTCAGTTGTTGGGAAGACTCCACTTTGGGTCCAACTCTGGTCCTTTCATATCTTCAGGATTTATTGTCTCACTTGTGGGAATAAAAAGAAAAAAGAAAAATAATCGAAGAAAGGTAGAAGAAATTGACAAAAATTAAGAAGGAAAGGAAGAAGGAATAAAAAAAGAAAGAAGAAAAGGGAGGAAGAAAGAAGTAAAAGATAAAAAAATTAAAAAGAAGAATTTAAGAAGAATTAAATTTTAAGAAGGAAATGAAGGAAGAAGGAATTAAAAATAAAAAATAAAAGAAGAAAGGGGTGGGGGGAAGCCTCCTGTTGATTTTAAGCAAGCCAAAGCAGTTCTCCTGGTCTTTCTGATAGCAGCAAGCTGAGGGGGGGGGGGGGGGGGGGCGTTGATGGGGTTGTGTGCTATGTGCCTCTGAGCCTCAGGGTCAAGCTTGCTCCTCCTGAGGTCTGTGAGTGTGAGCGCAGGGCCTCCGCCTGGGGGTGGGACCAGTGGCCCTGGGCCCCAATTCAGTTGTGCACTGTACCAAGGGCCTCAGGTGGGAGCTAGCACCTCCTCCAAAGCTGCCACCAAGGCTAGGGGTGGGGTCAGGAGCACTCCGGACTTGGGGCTGCGGGAACGGGCCTTCAGACTCTGCTGCTGGAGTAGGACTGGCACTGAGCCACAGGTTTGGGCTCACACCTTCCCTGAGGTTTGGGGTGTGAGCACGCAGCCATTGCTCCCACAGCTGGGTTGGCTGGGGGGCCAGCTGGGTTGGTTGTCTGCCTCTGGGGTCTCCGGTGCAGCTGGGTGCCCTCTGCCACTAGGGCCGGGGTCAGAGGTGCCGTCACAGTCCTGGCAGCAGAGGTAGGCCCAGGGCTGAGTCTGTGGAGGCTGCTCAGGCACAGCCTCAGGGAGGCAGGGATGGCTGTCCCGGGAGAATTCCCCAAATAGCCACTGTCTCTTTTTCTCTTTTTCTTTTTGAAAAATTCCTCCTGCTCAAGCCTGCTGCTCCACATAAGGGCCTGGCCTCTCATACAGCCCAATTCTCCAACTAGACTTGGGGCTGTCTGGGTCAGGACCTCTCTCGCTGGCTCTTCCCAGCCTGTGCCCATAGTCTCAGCAGGTACACACTGCCCCTGTGTGTTTGCCACTTTGTCCTTATTCCTCCCCACTTCGACTTCAAACATCCAGGTCCCTCCTGGTGCTGCTCAAACCTTGTTCAGCAGGGGAGGAGCCATTGACCTGTCTCTCTCCCAAGAATCTTGCAGCAGACCTGGCTGGGGCCCGGCCTGGGATTGCAGCCACCCTGGTCCCCACGCTGGTCCCTAGGACCTTATTGTCCCAAAGCACTCTCCTTACTGTCTGATTTTTCGATATCCTCTACAATTTTGGTCTCCAATCTTCATATATGCTGAGATACTGTTGGCTGTTCACTCTGTTCCTCAGAAGATCAGCTAGGTGTTCCACCTGTGGGCAGGGGGAAGTGGATTCCGCTCCCACCTATCTGCCTGCCGTCTTCCAAAACCTGCATTTTTAATATGTCCTGTTTGTTCTATGTTATTACACTCCCACAAATTATTTTTAAAAATCTGTTAGAACTAATGAACAAATTCAGTGGGGATGCAGGATACAAAATCAGTATACAAAAATCTATTGTATATATACATTAAATAATAAACTGAAATTAAGAAAACAATTCCATTTCCCATTGCACCAAAAAGAATAAAATATCTAGAAATAAATTATAAAACATTGCTGAAATATATTGAAAAGGGCACAAAACAAAAAGAAAGTTATTCTGTGTGTATGGACTGGAAAAATTAATATTGTTAAAATGTCCCTACTACCATTAAAGGGAAAACCACAGGCTCAAAATGACATTGCTGGAGTTAAAAGCCATGATGAAAAATCTATATTTAATTCCCCAGAAGCTTAATTTTAATCAACCACTCTGAAATTTTCTGGTCCAGTGCCGGTAATTAAATCTGTCACGTGGGCCCTTGACACCATAGAAAGAAGATGAACCCTGAAGATAAAAATCCTTTCATTTCTCTTCCCCAAAGAAAAGATATAATGGCCCTAAAATAATTCTTTATTTTTTGTTGTTAATACCTTTCTGGTCCCATCTTTTTCCTACAAAAATGCCTGTTCTGTACATCCCCTTGGAGGTCCCTCTTGGTTGCCACATAGGATGCTGCCTGATCCGTGACTCCAAGAATAAATTACTCAACAAAGCCAATTCAGTCTTCAGAATTAGTAGGTTGAATTTTGTTTTAAAACATACCCCAAATGATCAACAGCTAATTTCTCTAATTCAATCTCTACCAAATTCCAATGTCCTTTTTTTTTTCACAAAAATAAAACAAACAATCCTAAAATTTGCATGGAACCACATAACACCTTCAATAGCCAAAGCAACCTCGAGAAAGTAAAACAGAGCTGGAGGTAACACATTCCCTGATTGCAAACTAAATTACATAGCTATAGTAATTTAAGCAGTATGGTGCAGGCATAGAAACAGAGAGATCAATGGAAGAGAGCAGAGGACCCAGAAATAAACCTACACACATAAGGTCATTAATCCAGGGAAAGGAGACATGAATATACAATGCGGAAATAATAGCCTCTTCAATAAACGGTGCTAAGAAAACTGGACAGCTACATGCAAAAGAATGACACTAGGTCACTATTATAAGTGTTCAGAATGAGTCACCCCAAGACATGAATGTGGATTATTTTTTAGCTGAGTGTAATTGAGACCCTAGTGGTCCAAGAAAATCTTACACTTCTCCATTAAAGAATTTAAATTTGGGGTCTTGCCCAGAATCAGTTATTATCAGAGATAACTTTTTATGATCTTTTCATAGAGCAGGGCAAATTTCTCGATACTGAACATCCACTCTTCCCTCTTCCTTTTGTCCTACAATGTCCTTCCTGCTCTCTGTGCCTTACCTCATCTTTATTTCAGATTTTCATTTATACTTCATTTTTCCTTTCTGTCTCTGAGCCTCTCAGAAAAGTTTCCAAATAGACGAGGAGATATATATTCAAAAATCAAGTTTGCCAGTAACTGTGGTAGGTATTCTGGCCCTGCAGCTGAAGAGACAATAAAACCTGGAAATTAGGTGTAAACATAGTAGCATGTTTGTGGCGTAAGGACCTGACTGAGGTTTTGTTTGAAAGTCATTCATCTCAGGTCATCACAGTGCCAGATGCACAACACAGCTCCTGCGTAAGCACTGGTGTTGTGTTAAACCCCATTCCCCGAGTTTGCTTTTCATTTTGAATTTAATGTATTTATTTTGTTTTGGAACTTGAAAAATATGCACTTTCATTTTTAATTAGGAGCATTTTCAATAAGATCAAAGGGAGTAGGTTAGACCATGGATCTATCCAGGGACAAAGTTTGTTTAGAATTACACACAGAAATATACACAGAACTTTTGTAATTTTTATACAAGAATTAACGTTATAAACTTCCCTTTTTAGAAAACACTGAGTAGCCTAAATAACTGACCACATGGATGCTGCTGCTTTTTATTCCCTAACCCTAATTTCTACTCTTGTTTTGAATTTCCCAATAAAGAGAGATTCTGCAAAACCCTACTCACCCTGCTCTTGGAACCCAATAGAGGTAGAGCCCTTAAGGCCAAGTCCATTCTCTCTATCTCTTTCACACACAGAGAGATACACACACAGGCAAATATACACCCCCCATCCTGTGTGGCTTTCAAATGTGCTTGACTTGTGTATAATGAACATTATGTTCTCATAGTTTTCATGATGGCGTTTGGAATTACAATAAGAACCATAGGGGCCCGTCCAGCTACAACACTGAGTGTGGTCTGAGCAACTAGTAGAAGGGCCCAAGGCCAGTGCCCAGGCCTTCCTATCCTACTGCGTCACTGTGAACAGGCCAAGAGTTACAGGGCACAATGATGAAGTCTACATCCTCAGGAAGAGCCGCGAAGGTACTGATGTAAAAAGAATGAGGGACATATGATAAAAATGTAGGTTTCAGATTTTCATGGAATGAAATTATCTAAAAAACCTAGTAGCCAAATGAAGCCTAGTGTCAAATGAAGTTTTTGCATATGAGTCATACCACTTATTATTATTCTATCTACAAAATAAGAACTACTTACAATGATATACATGGTCTGGAACCACTAACACCCCTTTTTTCTTACAAAGTCATAAGCATATAATTTTGTAACAAAGCAGTATCACAGTCAAATACACCATATGATACTTTAGGTGAGTGTTGAAATTGCTTTTCATCTCATGCAAGGCATTCACGTACCCTACCAACCACACTCAAGCAAGCCTTACTTCTGCCAGCCCTGTATGTCATTTGAGAAGAAATTATTCTGAAGACATCATTGTTGCCACAGAAGTAAAGAAACATTTCTGAATACATCTGATCAGGGTTGGAAAAAACTTTTGGATTTTCAGAAAATGGACAAAGGGGAAAACTGTCTATATAATCGACAAAGTAGAAAGCTTAATAAAATGGTGGCTTAAACTGTATAGAGAAGTTGAAACAAAGGAAATTTCAGAACAGAAATAAAAGGAGCAAGTTCAAAAGCCAAAATCTGATTAAAGAATCAAAATTTATGGTTTTGAGATTTGGGGCCAAGAAAACAAGGATACTTTTTTGGCCTCAGAATGATTGTCCCTTTTGTAACTAATATGACAAAGAATCTTTTTGGAGCCCCCTTTATATCTTTGTTCCTGAGACTGTAGATGAAGGGGTTCAGGACGGGTATGACCACGGTATACATCACTAAGGCTGTTACACTGGACTGTGAGCTGTGGGTGCTGGCAGAGCTGAGATACACTCCTAGGACTGTCCCATAAAATAAGGAGACAACTGAGAGGTGAGATGCACAGGTGGAAAATGCTTTATATTTTTCCTGAGCTTATGGCATTGCTTGTATAGAGGACACAATCTTAGAGTAAGAGTAAAGGATCCCAGCCAGGGGACCACCAGCCAGTAGCACAGCTGAAAAATATCTCATCATGTCATTAAGAAAAGTGTCAGAGCAGACAGGTTGGGTCGTCTGACTGACATCACAGAAAAAATGGGGGATTTCCAAGTCTGGGCAGAAGGACAATTGCAACACCATCAAGCATTGTAGCAGAGAATCTAGGGCACTTATGATCCAGGACACCAGAAGCAACAGTCCACAGAGCCAGGGGTTCATGAGGACTGTGTAGTGCAGGGGGTGGCAGATGGCTACTAAGCAGTCATAGGCCATCACAGTCAGGAGGAAGTTGTCCAACACGTGAAACAGTATAAAAAAATACATCTGGGTGAGGCATCCTGCATATGTGATGGGTTTACTCTGTGTCTGGATGTTTACCAGCATCTTTGGGATGGTGGTGGAGGTGAAACAGATGTCAGCCAAGGACAGGTTGGAGAGGAAGAAGTACATGGGAGTGTGAAAGTGGGTGTCTGAGCTGACAGCCAGGATCATGAGCAGGTTTCCCAACAAATGATCAGGTACATGGAGAGGAACAGCCCAAATAGGATGGGCTGCAGTTCTGTTTTTTTCTGATAGTCCCAAGAGAAGAAATTCTGAAATTGGGGTATTATTGCCTTGTACCATTGGTGGAGGTGGCTAGTAGAAAAAAAATGGCATGATTAGTTTTTGTACAAATGAAAATTTTACTAGCATAGTTCAATTACTACAACCATATTTTGCAGTAAAATAATATCTATTTTTTGTGTGCATCATGCTATTTATGGCATCCCCTTCCATGACATCTCTGATTAGGAATTTCTGTCCTCCTCAGTCCCTTTGCCCAAGGTTGTCATGGTTACACAGTTTTAATGAGAAGCACTTTCATGCACTTGAGGAATATTTATTGATATCCAAATCTCTAGGGTAAGGGTTTAGGATGGTAAGTAACAAAATTCTTAGAATATAATGATAGTGAAGCAATATATAATATGTATCTATATCATACATGATGTTAGATGGTGTCTGGTGAAGAAAAAGAAAGTATGTATAAAAGAAAGTGGGTGGGTTTTTAAAAAAAAAACTGGGCTCTCAAGGAAGCCCTGCAAACAAGATGACACCTGAGTAGTGACTTCCAGAAAGACAGAGTGTAAGACACAAGGAAATTGGGGGTTGTGTGGGGAAAAGAGTCAGTGCAAAGGCCCAGAAATGGCACTTGTTTCAGACATTCAGGACTCATAAAGGACCCAGCATGGGAAGTAGAAGGAGCAAGAGCAGAGAGATGAGAAATGCTGTCAGAGAGTGAGGGGGAGTGAGGTACCCTCCCTGCTTCTGCTGAAACTCAGAGACAGGAAGAATCCCTTGCTCACATGTACTTCCCTACATTTTATTAAAGTTATTTTTAAAAAATCTGGCAAATAGTTAGAGATGCCCCTTTTATTCTCATGGGTTAGTTAACATTCTGGCTTCTGTTTGTTAACGGACAAAATTTGGAGTATATGGGCTCAGGTCAAACTGCCCTACAACACATATACAGGCATACACACATGGGGTGACTACTTCCTGGGGCCTTGTTATTGCCAAGCTCTTCTCACCTTGTCAAAGTAATTGGAAAAGGAAGGATGCAAGTCATGATGTCAACATGAGACTATCTTTACTTTCATGAATAGAGAAATAGTATCCACAGGTTTTTTATCCACTCATTTACCGATGGACACATAGGCTGTTTTTAGCACGTGGCTATTTTAGTCACACTGCTATGAACATTGGGGTGCATAGGTTCTTTTGAATTGGTGTTTCAGGATTCTTAAGGAAGACAATGGTGGAGGGAGGATTAAAGGTGAGAGGTTGAGGTGGCTAGGGCTGGAGAGAGTAATGAGGGGGAAAAGAGGGGCAAATGTATTTGAACCACAATAAAAAGAACAGTATCCAAATTCTAGTTGTTAAACCTCAAATACATAAGTAATCATGGGACTCCATATTCATATGGCCAGTTTGTGTCCTTTTTTAAAGAAAATTTTAAAATTGGTTAAAACAGAGGAAAATGTGCATGTGAAGGTGAAAGATCTAATTGTTCAGGTGGTACTTGGCTGAGATGAGGCAAAAGTCCAGGGACTTTTGATTCTGGCAGCATTCCAACCCCAGTTCTATCCCCTTCCCCAGAATAGCTGATAAAATAGCAAAAACCAATTTATGAAAGAGAAAGGAGTGATATTTTACATTGTCAAGATGCCATACACATCAAACATCCTACTAAAAGCCAGCAAATTAAACAAACACAATCAGTATCAGCAAATACAATGAGGATAGTGGAGGTTCTTAAGGATGAAATGGAGACCAGTTTCTAAATGATAATATAGGCCAAGCTTTTGGATTACATGGCTGATTTCAACTCATATACAATGAATCAGCTATTTGAACTTGCAGGACATCTGAACCATTTTATTTTTTACTTAATTGTATGTTTTGGTATAGCCTACATTGTTTTGTATATGCTCCCCTTTTTTAAAAAATGAGGTAATATTGGTTTATGACATTAACTTTTCAGATGCAGAACATAAAAATTATTAATGATCTCACCTGATAGTGGGCATTGTGGCATTTGTCTGCCTTCCATGAACAGATGATCAATACACTATATGAAAGGAGCTGCATTTAGTCCCTTCCTGTTGGTAAGTGAGTGGTGACCACTGGGATGAGAGGGAAGCTGCTCATTTCCTTCTGCATCTCAAATGTCTCCACTGCTTCCCAACATTTTACAATCCAATTCTACAGCCATATTTCTGTTCCTTGTCATCTCTCCCATCTACCCGGCTGGCACCCCTCTAGCCAAATGCTCACCTGGACTCAGAAAGAACTTTTTATGTTTCAAAGCAGACCACGGAACTCTCTGAATTAAATGCCTCCGCTAGTGACTGCTCAGTGGAGACAGAGGCCAAAATTCCATAGCTTCAAACATGAGGCTCAAGTCTTTGTGATCTTTCTGCCAGTTTCCCTTCATAAGGCCCTGCTCTCACCCACACTGATCTCCTAAACATTGGGCTTGACTTCTGCCGCACCTGACACCTCAGCCTGGGGTGCACTCACTCATCCTTTTCTGCTTGGAGTCTCCCCATTGGTCTCTTTGGAACTGTTCACTCCCTCTCCATCCTCCAAACTCCATCTCCCCTTTCAGAGAGACTGGACTCTCTCTGAGCCCTTTCTTTTACCTAATATTAGCACAGGAAAAGGACACTTCCCACAGCCCTAATTGAGGTGTTAAAGCACCAATGGTGTGATTTTAATTTATTTCCATGTCTTTCTTACTTGCTAGAGAGTGAGTGCCTGAAGCGTGAATCACGTTATTCAAATTCCTGCTCCCCCACCAGACTTGATGGAGTTTAGCTGAATAAACATGTATTCTGTGATGGAATGAATGAGAGAACATACTCTGCATCAACCTAAGTGAGGATAACATGCTGGAGGAATATTTCTCCATATTCTGAGATCAGCGTAAACTAGGATATTAGAGTATAATTCATAAGAATGAAATAGAATGAACCAAGAGAGCACAAAAGAAAATATTAGAGTGTGTCGTACATAGTGAAGGTACATACATAATCATTTCGTGGTTCCCTTTGTTTATGCATGTGTATTAGTGTTTGTGTGTGTGTGTTTCTAGGCCGGTTTGCAAAAATACTGGAACACAGTGTAAAAGGCATGCCTTAGTTTGGGACGTTTCAAAAGAATCTTGAATTCAATGCAATAAATGCAAAATAGTTTAAGAGGCCAGTTCCTGTTGATGAGGGAAAGCGATAAGTATGAAGAGCCCAGCAGAGAGCCAGGAGCAGAAAGAAGACTTCAGGTGTTTAAGTCACCTCAGACTCAAGGGACCACATGCTCACCAGTCTGTTATTGCTCCACTGGCCTCTGGTCTAATTGTCATTCCTGCACTTCTTCTGTGGTTATTTCATCACCCTTGTGTTTATATGGCCCAGCAGCAGATGAGGCTGTCCCTTCTCTCATTATCTTTATATATCTTTCCTTTGCTATTGTTGGCTTTGAGTTTTGATCTCTTGTGTGACACATGCAATATGTACACACCAGTCCTGGTTCTGTATCTTGCCAACATGCAAAGTCCCCCATAAACAAATCATACATGTCCTGCTTATGGGACAATTATTGATACCTTTTCTTCACATATTTCTCCCTAAGGATAGGATGTCATAGCACACTTACCCTTTATGGTACGGGGCCTCCTTTGTATTATATGAGATCAAATGAGCAGGACATTCAAGGATTTTGTTCACTCATGTGGTACTGTGAATATGTGCCCTTATGTAGAAAAAATGTTAAAGTATGGAATATTCATAATATAAAAAATGGAAGAATTTTAATAATAGTATTAATAAAATGGAATAAAATTGTAAAACTGATTCCAAAAGACAAAGTTATAAAATATAATAATTTAATCACATCCACTGATTATTAATTGAATTGAAAATAATTTCTTTGTTAAGGTGAAAGAAGATGGGGAATTTTTATTCTAAGAAGTAAGGGGCCCTGGCTGGCATAGCTTAGTCAATTGAGTGCAGACTGGGAACCAAAGGGTCGCAGGTTCAATTCCCCCTTAGGGCACATGCCTGGGTTGTAGGCCAGGTCCCCAGTGGGGCCATGTGAGAGGCAATCACACATTGATGTTTCTCTCTCTCTCTCTCTCTTTTGTCCCCTCTCTAATAAATAAATAAATCTTTAAAAAAAAAGTAAGGAGAGGAGGGCCAGGACAGAGGTGTAGGTAGACACACTGTGACTCTTTGCACAACCTAAATAAGGACAACAACAAATTTAAAAACAAATACAACCAGAGCTGACAGAAAATCCAACTGCATGAAAGTCCGACAACCAAGAAGTTAAAGAAGAAATATTCATCCAGACCAGTAGGAAGGGTGGAGACAGGCAGCCGGGTGGAGAGGACATGCGGCAGGGCAGTAGCTGACAGACTGGGTGAGGCAGTGGCTGGCAGACTTGGTGGTCACACATTCACATGCAGATGAACTAGGAGGAACAACTAGGGAGTGAGATAGACCACACAACCCAGGGATGCAGTATGGAGAAATAAAACCTCAAAACCTCCGACTGTAAGAACCTGTGGGGGTTGAGGCAGCAGTAGGAGAAACTCCCAGCCTCACAGGAGAGTTTGTTGGGGAGACCCACAGGGTCCTATATTGTACAAAACCCCACCCACCCAGGAATCAGCACCAGAGGCCTGAATTTGCTTGTGAGTAGTGAGGGAAGTGACTGAAAACCAACAGAGAGTTGAGCAAGTGGCATTGTTCCCCCTCAAACCCCTCCCCCACATACAGCTTCACAACGCAGTGAGGAAGGCTGCTGCACCCTGGCGAACACCTAAGGCTCCACACCTTATTATGTAACAAGAGCAATGAGACAAAAAAAAAAGGCCCACATGTAAGAATAGTTCAAAGCTGAAAAAAACCTACGACTAAGCAACAAAGAGATAGCTAACCTATCAGATGCACAGTTCAAAATATTGATTATCAAGATGCTCCAGGAACTCACTGGGTACTTCCACCACATAAAAAAGACCCAGGCAGCAATGAAGGTTGCATTATGTGAAATAAAGAAAAATCTACAGGGAAACAATAGTGAAGGGAAGAAAACCAGGACTCAAATGAATGGTTTGGAGCAGAAGGAAGAAAGAAACACTCAACCAGTTCAGAATAAAGAAACAAGAATTCAAAAAAATGACGAGGGGCTTAGAAACCCCTAGGATGACTTAAAACATTCCAACACCTGAATCATAGGGGTGCTAGTAGGAGAAGAGGAAGACCAAAAATTGGAAACTTATTTGAATGAATAATGAAGGAGAACTTCCCCAATCTGACAAAGGAAATAGACTATCAGGAAGTCTAGGAAGCTCAGAGAATCCCAAAGAAGTTCAACCCAAGGAGGAACACAATAAGGCACATCATAATTACATTAGCCGTGATTAAAGAGGAGAGAATCTTAAAAGCAGTAAGAAAAAAGGAAGCAGTTACTTACAAAGGAGTTCCCATCAGACTATCAGATGATTTCTCAAAAGAAACCTTGCAGGCAAGAAGGGGTTGGAAAGAAGTATTTGAAGTCCTGAAAGGAAAGGACCTACATCCAAGATTATTCTACCCAGCAAAGTTATCATTTATAATAGAAGGGCAGATAAAGTCCTTCTCAGATAGGTCAAGTTAAAGGAGTTCATCATCACATTACCATATAAAAAGTTAAAGAAACTTATTTAAGAAAAAGAAGATGTAAAATAAGAACAGTATGATGACAACAAACTCACAGCTATTAACAAGCAAACCTAAAAACAAAAAATGAATACAAACTGAGCAAGCAACTAGAAGAGGAACAGAATCACAGAAATGGAGATTACATGGAGGATTATCAGTGGGGTTATGGGAGGGAGAGAGGTGGGGAAAAGGTACAGAGAATAAGTAGCATAAATGGTAGGTAGAAAATAGAGAGGGGGAGGTTAAGAATAGTATGGGAAATATAGAAGCCAAAGAACTTATATGTATGACCCATGGTCATGAGCTAAAGGGGGGGAATGTGTGGGGGGGGGGGTGCAGGGCAGAGGGAAATAAAGGGAGGAAAATGGGACAACTGTAATAGCATAGTCAGTAAAGTATATTAAAAAAAGAAGTAAGGGGAGGAGACACAATATGACTGAATGACCACATAAAATTAGTACATTTTCACACATTTCCCTAAATCATCTATATCTATATAAAGAAATTCTATGCCAAGTAGCATTGTTTTTTAGGAAAAAAAATACCGGAACTTAATATACAAAGCTAATTTTACGGTCACTAGTTCAGCTAACAAGCAGATACGGTAATCTCTGAGCTCTGAGCTAGCCTGGCTACTCTCTCAAGTTATAATCAGTAGAAATTCTAAGATCCATTCTCTTTGGATCTTCACCACACCATCTCCTGCACTCTGAGACTCACGTGCACAGGGTCTCTGGAAAGAAGGGCTCCTGTAGAAGTCCGAATCCCCCCCTGGATGGATAATGTTGGAGACTGAAGCTCTGTCCTCAGACAAAAGAGCAGGAAGAAGTCAAACATTGGTCTCTGGACCAGGGTCGGGTCTCCTGAACAAACAAGTATGTTCTGTCTGTCCTAAAATGCCCATGTTGAGAGTCTGCCACAGAGGTGATATTTACCTCTCCCTTCATCTGCTCATTAGATACTGTTCCCCCGTTACTCCCTGCTCTGAGCACCTCATTTCCCTTTGGGACACTTGTGTGGAGTGAATGGAAATTCACCCTCTGGTTCTCTGTTTCTAAGGGATTAGATTTGAAGTCAAGGGAATCCTGTCACCTCCTAGCACCTTATCCGACTTTGAGTTAAAGTTTCTCAAAGTCTAAGACTGAAAATACTGCCCTGACTAGGAACTTTGGGACTTCCATTCAGGACTTGTGGTGGGGATCAGCCCATAATACATCCAGGCAATTGCTATTTCTCTCCAACAAGGGAGACAAGTGTGTAACTTAATGTAAATCTTCAGGGACTGCCCTCCTTAGCTTCATTTGCCAAATCTTTGAGAAATATCACACTTAAATATGAAGGGCTGCCATTTAGTCCCTCATTAGAAAAACTTTCTTAGTTATGGGACATATTTATATAATTTTATGCTACATAATCTGACTTTAGTACCAATCATTAGCCTTGCTTAACTTAGTTTGTATAAACATTTCTTCTGTGAGGTGGAACAATTATGAACTCCATTCCCCACTGCTGAAATGGGGCTGGAAGGAGTTCAGTGATCTGCCCAAAGTCATAATCAGAGTAAGGAATCGGGGATGATTGGAAGGTCAGGCTGCTTCCAATTCTCACACACTGCAGCATTTCCCAGCCAGGGATGGCTTTCCTCTCCAACTCTGTGACAATGTCCAGAAGAAGACTGCTAAGTACCTACAATACCCAACACAAATAATTATGTCAAATTTAGAAGGTGATATAACCTAGTGGAGACCAGTCCTTCTCCAACTTCAAAGTTTTATTGTGAACTGAAAAATAGTATTGGCTGGGGTTTTGTCACCAAAAAGGATTTATTCAAGAAAAATGTATTGGGAGTGCTCTGGAGAAAATGGCGGCAGAGTAGGACAGAGCGAATGCAGTTCTCCTACACCTGGGGGAAAATCCTGGCAGATTTACAGAAGAACAGCGCAATCAATTCCCCAACCAACAATTCCCCAGCATTTATGAAAATAAGAGGCCAGAGACAGTGACGACCCAGACAGCTAGAGGTCCTTGGGGTCTTAGGGACGCGAGTAAGGACGGAGGCGGCCAGACATGACGCGGCCATTAGCTGGCGCGTAAAGACCTCGGAGCCGCAGCTGCTGCAACAGTTGGAGCCCAAAGGCTTCCTTCTGTCTGTCCCCAGCGACAGGGGCGTCTGCCATGGAGAACTCATCGGGAGCCCGGCAACTCTGAGAAAAGTCAAGGGCAGCGGCAGGGCCGGCTGCCCTCGGGAGCCAGGCACCCCAGAGTAAAGTCAAAAGCAGCAGCCGCGGGACCAACAGCCATTGGCCGGGGCATAAAGACCTCGGAGCTGCTGCTGCTGCAGCTTCCAGGGCCCAGAGGCTTCTGTCTACCGCCAGCGTCAGGGCGTCTGCCACAGAGGACTCAGCGAGAGCCCAGCAACTGTGAGTAAAGACAAAAGCAGCAGTGGCAGGACCGGCTGCCCTGGGCCAGCCCAAAACGCCTCAGAGCCGCCACTGCCGCTGTGTTAGGGGTGTAGAGGCTTCCATCTGTGGCCAGTGCCATGGAGGACTCATAGGGAGCCCAGCAACCAGTGGAACATTGGGCCGGCTGCGGGGTCCCTGGAAGAGCTGGCTTCCTCCCTCACCATCTTGGAGGGGCTGGGTGGCAGAGACCTGTCTGCCTAGGTGTGCAGGGAGGGTGGCAAGGACAGGGGGCCCTGTTCAGTTGCGATCTCTGAGGTCGCCAGCCCACCAGCCTGCCAGCCCAGGAAATTTGAGAGGAGCATTGTCCTAACCAGTCAGGTTGGGGATTGGGCTGGGCTGAGAGGCACGCTTTCTGGAGAAGTTTTTACTGGAAAGTGGACTGAGGTGTTCTCCCATGAAGGCAGCTTGACTTGCTTCTCACCCAGCCACAGGACAGTACCAGATCCCGTGGGACCAAGGCAGCCTGTCAGGTGGGCGGGTGCCCACACCCCAGTCTGGTAGCCTGGCTGGTGGGCGGGTGTGCGCCTGGGCCTACAACCCAGCCCACAGAGGGGTACCACCGAAACCAGAAAAACAGGATTGGACAGTTTGAAACCAACAAGGAAGGAGTTTTTGTTGTTGGTTTTTTTGTTTGTTTGTTTGTTTTTGTTTTTTTTACTTTTATTTTTAAACTTTTTTCAGTAATCGTATATATTTTTTAATTTTATTGTTGCTGTATCTTTCAGTACTCTGTTCCTCTCTTTCTTTTTTCCTGTTTTAGTCCCTCTTCATTTCACCCCAAACTTATTGCTTTTTCCTCACTTCTCTTGCCATTTTTTTGTGTGTTTGTTTGTTTGTTGCTTTCTATAGCACTGTAAATACTTCACAACACATCTCTCGGGTCTTAGCCCACTTTACAGGTTCCTGAATTCTATTACTGTAGTGATTAGCTCTATTTGTTCACACGCTACACATAGTTATTATTTTTTACTCTCACCTTACCTCAAACTCTGACCACCCGCAACCTCACTGCTTTCTAGATACAACTCACAAGGCTTCCCTCCCCAACAAGAGACTTATCTTTGGTCTATTCTTTCCTAGAGGTGGCAAATTGGGTTGAAGATTACAGTTAACACTACATAGACCCTAAAGATCTTCTATCTCTTCTCTGCCAGCTGTGACTGTAAATATCATAAAGTACTCTCCTGCTGTCATAAACCATTTTGCCTCCCCCTCCAGCTGATCACATACACACACAAAGAAAGGAGTAGGTGGAAGCAGAGAATATCAAGATACCTGCAGGAGACTGCACCACTGAATTTCACAGGAATTCCACCACAGAAGTTCACACCATAAACCTAGGGAGTCAGAACAGATCAATTTAAGAAGCTGAAGCTAACAAGAAGAGTCCCATAAGCAATGGGAAGACAAAGAAACAATGCTCAAATGAAAGAAAAGGTGGAAGTCTCAGAAAGAATGTTAGATGAAAGAGAGGCAAGTCAGCTATCAGATATTGAATTCAAAGCACTAGTTATCAGGAAATTCAAAGACCTCACAATGAGCTACCAGAAACTAGAGGGGAGTTACCAGAAACTAGAGGGGAGCTACAATGAGCTCTCCACAAACTATATCAACAGGAAAAAGGAAATAGAAACTATCACCAAAGGACAAGAGGAAATGAAGAATACAATGTCGGAACTGAAGAACACAGTAGAAGGAATGAAAAGCAGGATGAATGAGGCAGAAGATCGGATCAGTGAGTTGGAGGACACAGTAGAAAGAATCTCCCAGAAAGAGCAAGAAAGGGAAAAGGGGCTCAAAAAGAATGAAGATGGACTAAGAGAAATGCAAGATAATATGAAACGTAATAATATCCGAATAATAGGAATACCAGAAGGAGAAGAAGAAGAACAAGGGATAGAAAACCTATTTGAAAGAGTAATGATGGAAAATTTTCCTAATTTGATGAGAGAAAAAGTTACA
>NW_028097681.1:0-24532 GCF_014824575.4 Sturnira hondurensis | reverse complement strand
GGAAACAAATGAAAATGAACTCACAACAACCCAAAACTTATGGGACACGGCCAAGGCAGTCCTGAGAGGAAAGTTCATAGCAATACAGGCTTACCTAAAGAAAATAGAAACATTTCAAACAAAAAACCTAACCCGACACCTGCAAGAACTTGAAGAACAACAGCAAAGACAGCCCAGAGCAAGTAGAAGGAAGGAAATAACCAAGATCAGAGCAGAATTAAACGACATAGAGACTAAAAGCACAATTTTAAAGATCAATGAATCCAGGAGTTGGTTTTTAGAAAAGATAAACAATTTAGATAAACCTTTAAGTAGGCTCATCAAGAAAAAAAGAGGGAGGACCCAAATAAACACAATCAGAAATGAAAGAGGAGAGATTACAACTGATACCACAGAAATAAAAGGGATTGTAAGGAATTACTACTAAGAACTGTATGCCAAGAAATTTGAAAACCTAGATGAAATGGACAAATTTCTAGAAAAATATAATCTTCCAAAACTCAATGAAAAAGAAGTACAAAACCTGAACAGACCAATAACAGCAGATGAAATTGAAGCAGTGATCAAAAAACTCCCATCACACAAAAGCCCCGGACCAGATGGTTTCACAGGAGAATTCTACAAAGCTTTTAAGGAAGAACTAACCCTAATTCTCCACAGACTATTCCAAAAAATCCAAAAGGAGGGAAAACTCCCCAACTATTTTTATGAAGCTAGCATCCTCCTAATTCCAAAACCAGATAGAGACACAACAAAGAAAGAAAATTACAGGCCAATATCACTGATTAACATAGACGCTAAAATCCTCAATAAAATATTGGCAAATTGCATCAAACAATACATCAAAAAGATCGTACACCACGACCAAGTGGGATTCATGCCAGGGATGCAAGGATGGTTCGATATTCGTAAATGAGTAAATGTAATACACCACATATACAAAAGCAAACACAAAAACCACATGATCATATCAATAGACGTGGAAAAAGCTTTTGATAAGGTACAACACCCATTTATGATAAAGGTACTCAGCAAAGTGGGAATAGAGGGAGCATTCCTCAATATAATAAAGGGCATATTTGAAAGACCTACAGCCAACATCATACTCAATGGACAAAAACTAAAAGCTTTTCCACTAAGATCAGGAACAAGACAAGGTTGTCCACTATCACCACTTCTATTTAATATAGCATTGGAAGTTCTAGCCACAGCAATGAGAAAAGAAAAGGAAATAAAAGGCATTCAAATTGAAAAGGATGAAACAAAACTGTCATTGTTTGCAGATGACATGATAGTGTACATGGAAAATCCTATAGCCTCTACCAAGAAACTGCTCGAACTA
Organism: Sturnira hondurensis; assembly: GCF_014824575.4. Classification (NCBI taxonomy): domain Eukaryota; kingdom Metazoa; phylum Chordata; class Mammalia; order Chiroptera; family Phyllostomidae; genus Sturnira; species Sturnira hondurensis. The sequence goes on along the minus strand of NW_028097681.1, from coordinate 23,190 downwards.
ATAGATGAATTTGGCAAAAAAGTAGGATACAAAGTCAATATTCATAAATCAAAGGTATTTTTGTATACCAACAATGAAACAGCAGAAGCAGAAATCAAGAAAAAAATCCCATTTTGATATAGCAAAAACAAAAATAAAATATCTGGGAATAAACCTAACCAAGGAGGTTAAAGAGCTGTATGCAGAAAACTACACAACACTGAAGAAAGAAATCAAGAAAGACAGAAACAAATGGAAACTTATACTGCATTCATGGATTGGAAGAATTAACATCATCAAAATGTCCATACTACCCAAAGCAATTTATAGATTCAATGCAATACCTATTAAAGTGCCAATGGCATATTTCAAAGACATAGAACAAACACTTCAAAAATTTATATGGAACCAGAAAAGACCCCAAATAGCTGCTGCAATTTTGAGAAAGAAGAACAAAGTAGGAGGGATCACAATACCTGATATCAAACTGTATTACAAGGCCACTGTAATCAAAACAGCCTGGTACTGGCATAAAAACAGGCACATAGACCAATGAAATAGAACAGAGAACCCAGAAATAAATCCAAATCTCTACAGTCAATTAATATTTGACAAAGGGGGCAGTAACATAAAATGGAGTAAAGATAGCCTCTTTAACAAATGGTGTTGGGAGAACTGGACAGCTACATGCAAAAAAATGAAACTCGAGCACCAACTTACACCATATGCCAAAATAAATTCAAGGTGGATAGAAGACTTAAATATAAGCCATGAAACCATTAAAGCCCTAGAGGAGAGCATTGGCAGGAAAATCTCAGACATTTCACGCAGCAACATTTTTACTGATATGTCCCCTACAGCTAGGGACATAAAGGAAAGAATAAACAAATGGGTTCTCATCAAACTTAAAAGCTTCATGGCTAAGGAAAACAGTATCAAGATAAAAAGAGAAGCAACAGTTTGGGAAAACATATTCACCAATGACACCTCAGACAAAGGTTTAATCCCCAAAATATACAAAGAACTCACTCAAGTCCACTCAAGGAAGATGAGCAACCCAATTAAAAAATGGGCAAAGGACTTGAAGAGACACTTCACCAAGGAAGACATAGAGGATCCAGAGACACATGAAAAGATGCTCGATATCACTAGCTATCAGAGGGATGCAGATCAAAAGCACAATGAGATACCATTTAACACCAGTCAGAATGGCTATCATAAACAAAGAAACAAACAACAAGTGCTGGAGAGGTTGTGGGGAACAGGGGACCCTAGTTCACTGTTGGTGGGATTTCATACTGGTACAACCACTATGGAAAACAGTATGGAATTTTCTAAGAAAACTAAAAATGGATGTGCCTTTTGACCCAGCAATTCCACTATTAGGAGTATATCCTAAGAACCCTGAAGCACCAATCCAAAAGAATGTATGGACCCCAATGTTCATAGCAGCACAATTTACAATAGCCAAGAGTTGGAAGCAACCTATGGGCACCATCGGTCAATGACTGGATCAAAAAACTATGGTACATTTACACAATGGAATTCTATGCTGCAGAAAGGAAGAAGGAACTACTACCCTTTGCAACATCATGGATGGAACTGGAAAGCACTATGCTGAGCAATACAAGCCAGGTGGTGAAAGACAAATACCATATGATATCACTTTTAACAGGATTCTAAACAACAAAACAAACAAGCAAGCAAAATGTAACCAAAGACACTGTAATACAGAAGGTGCTGACAGGGTCCAAGGGGAGAGTGGAGAGAATCACAGGGGAAAAGGGGAAAGACTCACATGAACAAGTATAAAGGACATATGGACAATAACTAAGGTTGGGGGCGGAGATGGGAGGGAGGTGGGGAGCACTGGGGGGCAGGGCTGGGAATATAAGAAAGAAAACTCTACTTGAACAAGAGTTAAATAAAAATTTAAAAAGAAGATTAAACAGACCAAAGAGCAATACAAAAATATTAGTAAAATGAAAAATGTAGGAATAATAAAACAATAATAAACATATATACAATAACTTGTAAGTTATCAGGATTAGCAAAGTGAAATTTGTCTCTCTGTCTCAGCTGTGGAATGCCCCCTGTTTGGGTCCAACTCTAGTCTTTTCACGGTTCCAGATTTAATTATCTCACTTGTGGGAATTTTTTTTTAAAAGAAGAAAGAAAGAGATAAAAAGAGAAAGAAAGTCAGTTGGGGTAAAAAAAGAAAGAAGGAAAGAGAGGAAGAAGCAGTCAAAGGAAAAAAAAATTACTTAAAAAAAAAAAAGCCTCCTGCTGGCTTCAAACTGGCCAAGACAGTTTTGCTGGTCTTCCTGGCTGCTGCAGGCTGAGGGAGGATTGGTTTTGCTTTTCTCCCCTCCTTAGGGGCACCTGGATAGCCTCCAACCCAGTTCCACAGTTCACGCTGGGCCCCTGGGCCACTTTGCACCCAGCCTAGGCATTCAGACCACCAGTTTCATTGTCCCCAAGGTGCACCAATTAGGGGCAATTCACACCTCCCCCTTCTTGCTCTTTGCTGTCCTAGATGCTAGGGACTTTCAGTGCCCCCTCAGGGCAGTTCAGCACCCGCCTCCCCGCACCCCTCCCCCCACCATGAGTGAAGTCCCTCTGGGGATTGCTGACTCCCTGAGTCCTGTAGATCTCCTCTGCAGGGGCGTCTCTGCCTTCCTCCCAGACAGCCAGTCAGCCCTGCAGGGCAGGGGTGCAACCATGGCTGCCACTGCAGATGCAGGTGCATACCTCCTCTGCTGTTTTCCTGGTAGCACAGGGGTTGGGTGCACCGTGTTTCTTTGTGGCTAGTCAGGCACACTCTGAATTGGGCCTGTGCGTGTGGCCAGAGGAGCAGCCACTGTCCACAGGTGCAGGTTTGGGTGCGCACTCTCCCTGGGGCTTTGAGTGTGAGCCGGGTGGCCTTCCCAGGTGTGCACTCCTCCCGAGGCTACAGGTGTGGATGTGGGGCCTTCTGTGCCACTTCGGGAGCGCCATGGGGCTGGGTGGGGAGGAGGTGGGAGCAGCTACTGCAGGAGAATTCCCCCAAACAGCTGCGGATTGTCTCTTTTTTCACTTTTTCTTTTTGAAAAATTCCTCCTCCTCAAGCCCGCCACTCCATATAAGGGCCTGACATCTCATGCAGCCAACCTCTCTGACTAGTTCGGGGACTATCCAGCTCAGGGCCCATCACGGCCCAACTCTCAATTCTCCCCAGCCAGCGTCCACAGTCTCAGTGGGTGCTCACAGCCCCCATGTATTTGCCACTTCATCCTTATTCCCCTCGCTGCAACTTCAAGCAACAAGGTCTCTCCTGGTGCTGCTCAAACCTTGTTTGGCAGGGGAGAGAGCCGTTGACCTAGCTCTCTCCCAAGAATCCTGCAGGGGACCCAGCGGGTGCTGGACCTGGGGCTGCAGCTGCCCTTGTCTCTGCGCTCATCCCAGGGACCTTATTGTTCTGAAACACTCTACTTAATGTCTGATTTTTCAATGTCCTCTATAATTTTCGGACTCCAATCTTCATATATGCTGGAGTACTGCTGGCTGTTCACTCTATTCCTCGAAGACCCACTAGGTGTTTTAACCCTTTGCAGGAGGAGGTAGACTCTGCTCCCACCTATCTCCCCGCCATCTTCAGATCCCTCTTTTTCACATCTTTTTATACATTTGTCATATCATTGGAACATTTAATCCATTTCCATTCAGAGTAATTGTTGACAAATATGTAGTTATTGCCATTGAATTAATTGTTTTTAGGTTGTTTTGTATTTGTCTATTGCGGGCACACACAAGAAGCATCAAATGAATGCATCAAAAAGTGGAAAACCAGATTGGTATTTCTTTCTCTCTCACCATCCCCTCCTCTTGTTCTCTCTCTCTCTCTCTTTCTCTCTCTTTCTTCCTCTTTACAACTAAATTAATAAATAATTTTTAAAGAAATATTTTAATCAGGACTTTGGCCTTTGGCCTTTGTCCCTGAACAACATGAGCTTCAGAATCTGTTCCAGATTCTCCACAAACTACCAGACACTGGGCTTCCTCAGCTGCAAAGCCACCAGCCCAGTCAGCAGCTGAACCAGCATCTATTCAGGATCTGGGGACCCAGGTTCCCAGATCTCCATCTCCCACACCACCAGTGTGTGGGTCAGCTGTGGATCTGGGAGTCCTGGCTGCAGGGATAACCAGAGGTCTGGCGGGCACAGAGGGAGAAAGTAACTGTGCAATGTCTGTATGACCTGGCCTTCTACCTGGAGATGGTGAGAAGCTTGGAGACTGGGAGAGAAAAAATTGGAAATATCTGGAGAAGAAGAGATTCCAGGACAGAAACTGGGGACATCATTTCAAGACCATTGAGGACCTGAGGGCTTAGGTCTTTGCAGCTTCTGTGGACAACACTCATATTGCTCTGCAGGTTGACAATGCCCGCCTTGCTGCTGAAGACTTCAGAGTCAAGTGCAAGGTGGAGCTGGCCATGTGCCAGTCTGTGGAGAGGGACATCAATGGGCTCAGAAAGTTTAATGTGCCTCTTTTACTTATTTACTAGAATTTCCATTTATTTGAATTCAACTTCTCTAAAAGTAGAAGTACTTCGGTTTATCATGCTTTCTTCTCTAATACACAGATTTCTTCTCTTTTGTCCATTATCTCACTTTCACAAAGCTTTTCTCAGGTTTCAGTAAAAAACTATTTGGAAATTCCCATTTATTTCCTGAGTTCATATGGACTTCCTAAGTATAATTTCTTCTCAAATGGTATGTAGGGTCTCAAGAATTTTCTTTTGTGTTACTGAAAGAATATTCAAGAGTTGTGTCACCCACATGAAATAAATGCCACTTGTTAACTAAATTGGTTCATGTGATGTTTTCACAGAGAAATGTGAAATACAGTTTCCACTTTGGTCTGTCCTTCCAATCTACTTCACTCCCTTAACTATTCTTCTTGACAACATGAATTTTCACATTCTGCAGGTTTTTTTCTGATGAAATAGATTTTTAACGATTTTCTTTTTTTATTGTTGTTCAAGTACAATTGTCTTCATTTGCCCTCCACCCCACCTACCCCCACCTCCCACCTCCAGTTCTTCCCCTCTTTGGCTTTGTCATGGGCCTTTATACATGTTCCTTGATGACCCTCCCCTATCTTTCCCCTGTTATCCTCCTCCCACCTTCCCTCTGGTTACTGTCACTTTGTTCTTTTTTTAAAAAATTATTTTATTGTTATTCAATTACAGTTGTCTGCATTTACCCCTCACCACTTCCTCCACACCCTAGCCATCTCCACCTCCCTTCCCTGCTTCCATCCCCCAACAATTGGTTTTGTTTATGTGTCCTTTATTTTCAGGTTCCTGAAAGCCCTACCTCTCTTCCCCTCTACTCCCCCCCCCCCCCATTATCCTCTTGCACATCCCCTCTGGTTACTGTCAGATTGTTCTTAATTTCAATGTCTCTCATTATATTTTACTTGCTTGTTTTTTTTATCAGTTAGTTCTTTATTTAAAGGTCTCTGCTTACATTTTGCTTGTGTGTTTGTTTTGCTGATTTGGCTCCACTTCTAGGTGAGATCATATGGTATTTATCTTTCACCACCTGCTTATTTTTAACTGGATGCCTGATTTTATTCTCTCATTCAGTTCAGTTCTGCCTACCATACTCCCTGGCAGATGTTGATTATCAAATATGTATCTCCAGGCAGAGTCCACATGGAAAGGTAAATTTCTTAAACAGATTGACCTAATATGTACTTCAGTCAAAATTAAACTTAAAGGTGGGAAGGCATTACTTATTTGATTACTCTGCAAAATAATTTTTCATGCTGTAATCCACTCCAGTTGTATAGAAAATGGGTTCGATGTGTAACAGCCTGTTTTCATTGAGGTGAGGGATGGTTAGTATATTTTAAATTTTATTACTCAATTATTTTTCTGTTCTCCAAAATTATAATTCTGTGTACAAATATGATTACCCTACAGCTCTAAACAAAATACCTCCATTCTTCTAAAATTTGGCCTAATTATGAAATAGACAGCATATGAACTACATCAATATCATTCATTCATATCTCCTCATGCACTGGAATCTCTTCCATCTCCATGACCAGAGGATGGTATACAAGAGGGCTTGAATTCCTTCCTAGGCCTGTGATGCAGGGTCACCAGTTTTATGCTAAACATGCAAATCCTTCTAACATATCCACATTACCCGGGAGGAACCTAAATAGAATCTATCCATGTTACCTGGAAGGAACCCAAATAGAGTCACTTGTGAATTGAGTTATGCATAATAAACTCCAATAATTGAATGATCACAAATGCTGTCTCAAAATCTCAGAACATATACCAAAAATTAAGAAATGGAACATTATTAATAATTGCCCTCAGTTTTGTGTGCCTGGATTATTGTACCAATTAGCTAATGCTGTCTAACAACTTGCCCTAAATGCTATATTGCTGGGGTCTAGCTTGGGCAGGGTTCAGGGTTCCCGAAGGATGGATGGCGCAGGCGACAAATGATGAGTCAGACACCCACCCGATTGGATGTCGGAGAACAGCGGGCCTCTGTGGGTCTGACTGAACTCATACAGTTTGATTTAGGTTTTATTTTTCTTAAAGATTTATTTATCTTTAGAGGGGAAGGGAAGGAGAGAGGGAGAGAAATATCAATGTATGGTTGCCTCTTGTGTGTCTCCTGCTGGGAACTGACCTGCAACCCAGGCATGTGCCCTGACTGGGAATGGAACTGCAACCCTTTGGTTTGCAGGCCCGTGCTCAATCCACTGAGCTACACCAGCCAGGTGATTTAGGCTTTATTTTTTATAAAGATTGTTATATAACATTAAAGAAACAGGTGCATGGCATGATCAGTTAAGTAGAAAAAACTAATACAGAGGTAACCAGGAAAAGTACAAGAATTTCCATAGTTTCAGTAATGTTAGACAAAAGTTGTTTTGACCAGTAGAACTATTAATCAGACAATTTGAAATAGCTCTATGTATGGAGTTTGAATGTCTTATTGTTTATTAAAGATCTTGGAATTTGACATGGGGCAAAAGGGTACGTTAGACCGAACAGAGGTTAGGAAATTCATTATAAGGCCTTTGTGATGCCTAACTTAACTGTCTATCTTTCTGTCTAAAATGTTTCTTTATGTAATATGGACTCTAACTCCTTGGTAATTGTTTCTATGTGCTTAGTTTGTAGTAGCTAACCAGCTTCTCCTGTTTCTTTGCCTGACTAATTCTAATTGATATATATTCCTGTCCAAGGTAGAGGAGGGGCTGTTACTTCATAAACTTTTAGATATTCAGGGGTTACTTCATTAGGGAGGACTTTGTTCTCTGACCAAAAAATTATTTTGTATACCTTCATTGGAATTATGTGGATCATTGGACCTGAAATGCAGGTGTCTAAAAATCCCACCACCTGTTAATTGCAAAGACAAACATGCAAGGAGAGATAGGCAGGAAATCCAGCCACAGTTGCCTCTGCTGTGCAGATACATCTCATCTGTCCTGACTGTCAAGGAAAGCTGTTGGTTGGCTCCCAACACTATATTATTATAACACCTTTTTTCTCAAATGGATTCATGTGATGGGAGTTGTTTTGATCTCTGTCCTGAATTTCCTGGGTCTGCATCAGTTGTGAGTCTCTGCACTGAGCGTTTGTAGCTCATCCATGATGTTATGTAAGGGTTGTGTGCAACCTGCCTTGAACCAATTTATGTCAGTTTACTCTATTTACATATGTAAGCTAATCTTTTAGTTTACAAAAAATATGTGGTTTGCCTTAAATTAATGATACATTTTGATATTTATTTAAGACACATTGCTTCCTACCCAGTGACATTTCTCCCTCCCCTGTTAAAGTGTGACTCAGCTACCTGTGTTCTACATCTTATGTGAGCCATGCATTATTAGATTTTTCTTGCTCATATTTAAAGCATACAGTTTGCTGAGTTAAAGGGGCCTTACAAAATTAAGAATACATATTGCATGCATCCATGTTTACATAATTAAAAGATATGTATGTAAAAAGGTTTCAAGTTCATTGTTACATAATTCTGAGTAATTGAATCTCCCTGAACCCATTTTCTTATGGTAATGTGGGATAATAATAAATCTAATGAATATAGTGCAGAAAATAAAAAATGTTTGGAAATACTTTGTTGAGTCCAGGACTCTCTTATGGGTTAGTAGGGTGTTTATGTGTATATGTATATGTGTGTGTGTATATATACATATAATATTTATATGTACAAATATAATATTTAATAAATAAACATTCAATTACATAAATGTACATAAATAGACTCAATAATCCCATCTTCAATGTTGAAGGGAAATTTGAGAGGAAACTGGAAATAATAGAAAAAATTATGACAAGTTGAATTAAAAGGAAGATTTTAAAATGTACAAACTTACACACAAATATTTTAAGCAATTTGGTTTTCTGCAATTTTTTTTATCCTCACCACAAGACATGTTTCCATTGATTTGAGAGAGAGGGGAAGAGAAAGAGAGAGAGAGAGAGAGACTCAAATGAGAAAGATTGATCCATTGCCACATGACCCAATGGAGGATCAAACCCCCAAATCCATGTAAGTGCCCTTACCAGGAATCCAACCCATAACCTTTTGATACACAGAATGATGCTCCAACTAACTGAGTCTCATGGCCAATGCAGTTGTCTTTAATTATTTTCCTCTCTCAGTGTCCAAAGACTTCAAAGTCAGAACCACATTTTCTTTTATACTGTAGGGACATCTGTACCTGCTAATGGGCAGAATCTCCAAGTTGACTTTAGATTTGTTTCTTCTACTGATTGGGTGTTTCAACAGAAAATGTCCTTACCCAAGGGATGCAAGTAAATGAATTGAGGTCCTTAAAAGCACTTTCCCCTAAAAATAATTGAATAAGTGTCGGCATGACAGTGCTATTGCTGCTGTAACAAATTACCACACTAAGGGTTTAAAAGAAACAAGCTAATACACCTATAGATCTGGGGGGGTCAGAAGCCTGATGAGTCAATGGGTTGAAAGCAAGATATCTGCAGATATCTCCAGGTTCATTCTGGAGGCCTCAGGGAAGATCCTGTTTCCTCTCCTACCTCAGTTTCTCCTGCCAGTAGGCCCTTTCTCCATTTCCAAAGCCAGCCATGCACCATCCTTCAGTTTCCCTCTGATTCCAACTTCTCTTCCATCTTGTTCCAATGTTAGGACCATGGTGAGTACATCAGTCCCACCTACATAATCAAGTATTTTATCTTAAAATTAGCTGATTAGTCACACTATTCCATCTGCTACTTTAATTTTGTCTTTCATTGAAAATTAACATATTACAAGTTTATGGGAATTATGATGTAAGTATCTTGAGAAGCTCTTCTTTTGCTTACTACAAATTTTTCTTCACTAATAATTTTCATAGTGTCACAGAAGGGCCCTTATGCCAAAAAACCAAATTAGATACTTTTTAGAATCATATCATATGATGTCATTCACAAATCCTTATATAAAATAATCGAATAATGAATTTATAACAGCTTCTGGAGTGAGTAAATATACACAATCCATGCAAATGATTTTTGGTTCTGAAGACCTAAAAGTGCCTACACCCAACTCTAATTTAGACCCAGCCATACTACTCAAACTGTGGTACAGAGACAAGTTCCTGCAGCATCAACACCCCCTGGGAACAAATTTAATTCTAAGAACCTCTGGGCACACCAGGACTTGATTTGAACAGTAATCTTGGGTGGCTTATATGCATCTTGAAGTTGGAGAAGTGCTGGTCTAGGCTAGGATTTGTCACCTTCTCATGTTGACAATAGGGGTGAGATAATTATTTGTGATTGATATTATATGTGGATATTAGCCTCTCTCCACATATTTCAGGGGCAAAATCATCTCAGGAGAAGAACCGCAGGCCCAAAGTTTGAAAACTGGAAGCAACCTGGCAGATTTCAATCAAGGTCCACCCGTCACTTAGTTCATAACTTTGAGCAAATCACTAAAGCCCTTCCAGCCTTATTTCTGTAAAAGGAAATGCAATTCATGATAGTAATACCTAAGAGAATAGACTTTTCAAAAATTATATCAGAAAAGTCTATAAGGTACTAAGTTCAGATTATATAGCATAAAACTATCAAAGAGTATCTCTCATAATTAACACATATTTTATAATGAAACACTAAATGACAGCTCATAACTTGTGGTATTATTAAGAAATTTCTATTTATTTTGACAAACGCATCAGGAAATCAGGCAGTGTGGTAGCCAGGATTGCATATCAAAGGAACACAGTTGTCCCCTCATTGGAGAGGGGATAGCAATGCTCTGGAGACATCAAGGTGGTTTTGCTACCACAAATAAGTTCTTAGGTATCAAAAGGCCTACCTGGTTCTGATGGGTTTCATAGTCTCAGACTTTGGAGAAAATCTTCACTCACTGTTAGAAAAAGGTACTAGAAGGTGAGACCTCTGGGAAGCAGATGAGACCCAAGACAAGGAGTCATAAAATCTAAATCCACCTGGCTTCTACCATGGTCTTTTGAGATCTGAGAATCATTAGGAAAAATTTTCTTCCTGTTAATTACAGAGGCCCTGGGGGAAATTATGTAGTTGTAGGGATAACACAAGGGACATGTATCTGATGAGCCAATATACAGAGAGTTGTGAATATCTCCTCATGCAGTATCTGAGCTTGTACAATGGTGGTGGACAGGACATGGTTGTTGCTGTTGATTCCTAAGTCTTGATCAAGAACTGATGCTTCATTCCTTCCTACTGTCTTGTGTGGGACAGAGCTTCAGTCTCCATCATCAGCCCTACAGGGAGCAATTCTCACTTACACACGGAAACCTGACTTTCAGGAAACCCATCCAGGGGAGTCTGAGAGCCTGGTAGGTACATTAGGAAAGGGTCAGAGAGAATGGAACCTGAGAACTTTTACTGAGTCACTAGGACCCTGATCATCTCAGTCCTGAAACCAGATATCTCTGTTTGTATTCTTGGTTAAGGAACTAATTTATACATCTACCTAATATGTTAATAAGGAAGTATCTGTTTGAATCTGCTCTCCAGGGCCAAGTAATGGGCCTGGGAGTCCAGTCGGATGATGCTGTACAATGAATGAGATGCATGAAATGGCTACAGGAAAATAAAATACTGTGAGTGATTTTCCTGTTTGGGGAGAAGGAAATGAAACATTGGGTGGAGAGCAGTGCAGTGAAGTGAGAACATTTGTACTAAAATTACAAGATGGGGTGTATTTCAGCATGTTTCATATTCATTGAAAGATCCAGCCAGTAGAAGTAGACAGCGCCTTGCAATAGCAGTTAAGGGGACAGACATTGCAGTATCTTCTCTCATCCTGCGTATTCACATGAGCAAACATTTAATAAGTCTAAATAGAATCCTAAGTAGTTCTACTTCATCACTGGTGAGGCCCATATATTTTGGGATTTTGTGTTCTTTTATTTCTATATTCAAACAGTTAGTAGAAAATTTTTATCTCACACTCAGCCTTTCCATGCAGTGCACATTTTTCTATGCATTGAATGAGAGATTCAGTCATGCTCTTGGGAATATAAATTGAGGATTCACCCTATTCTAGCCAAAGTAGCATGCTGAGAAACAGTAATTTTGAAAATTCAGAAATGAAAAGATTAAGGCCACACATTGTACCTTAAATCTTAATGACACCAAGACATCTTAGTTCACATTTATATTCATGCCATGATGACTTCACTGTCCCAGCTAATGAGGTGGAAATCTCCAAATATTTTAAAATTTCTGTTCTACTTCCTGTGAATTTTCAAAGTACGATACTTACCCAAGGAAGCTAATGAATGCAGACATTTAAGCTCAGTCCCTCCATCACATGTCACTGACTGTATTAGACTGCTGAGACTGCTGGGAAACACTCCCACACCAGTTATTTTCAGTGAGCACAGTTATGGGCATACAGTTCTTGCTGTCAGAGCCTGGCACAAGTCTCACTGGCTAATCTCACTGGCTAATCTCAAGTCTCACCCAAGATTACTTTTTGCCTTGGTTCCCTCTTAGAGGCTCAGGGAGAACCTAAGAGAGACAGGAGAGAGCTGTCTTCTCCTTAAATCCAGTTTGTGTTCTGACCACCTCCATTCCTTGGCACAGGGCCCCCCCTCCTTCGTCAAAGCCAGCAGTGTCACATTTTCTTCTGGTCTCCTTCCCTGCATCTAGGGGAGTACTGTGCTGACCTTGTCCCCCTGGATGATCCTACTCATCTTCTACCTTCAAGTCAGCCAATGAGCAGCTGTGTTCTTTCTGCTACCCTCATCCTTCAGTTGATATAAAAAAACATTATATTCAAACATACTGGGGATTAGGACATGAACATCCTATAGAAGTCAGAATTATGAATGCTACAAATTGTTTTGCAGAATACTACAATTATGTGTCACTCAAGGGCCCTTATATAAAGAATACACAGATTTAATCATAGCCTCTGGAGTGAGTGAATACACTCTTCCCACAAAACTCTACACAAAGACAATGTTTGAATCACAGGAACTGAAACAACTTGTAATTGAGTGTAACACAGAACCACAGCCTTTCTTCTCAGAGAGCGGTCCACAGACAGGACCTGCAGCATCAACACCCCCTGGGCACTTGTCACATACACAGCTTCTCTGAGACTGAAAGATCTGCTGAGTCAGATTCTGAATTTGAATTAGAATTCTGGGTACACTATATGCATTTGAAACTGAAGAAGTGCTGGTCTAAACTAGATTTTGTTACCTTGTACAATTTAAACTTGAGGATGGATTATAAATACAGGGGCATTTATTTGTGTGAACATGAATTGTAGATGTTTAGTGGTATCCCTTCAAACATTGCTAGGTGTAAAGTCATTACCAGTTGAGACCCACTGACTGGAAGAAACCAGAAATAATCATAACCAAGACCCATTATATAGTCTGATATTACCTTTGAGCAAATTGCTAAACCCCTTCAGCTCCTCCCTAAGGCCTTGGTACCAGGCATCCCCACTGCCAGGTACACACTTGTTCATACAACCTTGATCTCCTTCCCTTTCTCTCTTGAGTTGAGTGCGCAAATGTCACTTGTTGGCAGGTCTTGCCTAAAAACTCATGAACAATAGAACAGCCTGGATATTTTCCCTTTAGGTCTGCTTTTGTTTTCTTCATAGGATTTGTCACCATTTGCAATGTTATATTTATTTTTATTTTTTGCTTCTATATTCTTTTTCCAATATTGACCTGTAGAAACTTGTGTTCTTCAGCACCATCTACTCACAGCTTAGACAGTGCAGAAAACACAGTCAGCACTCAATTTGAATAGTTTCTCCTTAATACTGTAATTAGGCTAACACTTTAGGGAAAAAAACAGATTGGGACAAAAATTTGTACTCTGATTAACATAGAAAACTCCTAGAAGGAAACAGATCCATCTCAAAATACTGACATTAATATTTTAACTTCAACATATAAACTGTAGCATTGCAGCTATGTGAGTAATACTGCTTTGTGTGAAAATTACTCTTGTTCTTTTTCTCTTTCTTGAAAGTCACCTCCACCTCATGGCAGCAGGGAACTTTACGAGAGTGTCAGAATTTCTTCTTCTGGGACTATCAGAGGAACCAGAACTGCAGCCCGTCCTATTTGGTCTCTTCCTCTCCATGTACCTGATCACTGTGTTGGGAAACCTGCTCATCATCCTGATTGCCAGCTCAGACTTCCACCTCCACACACCTATGTACTTCTTCCTCTCCAACCTGTCCTTGGTGGACATCTGTTTCACCTCCACCACTATCCCGAAGATGCTGGTGAACATTCAGACACAGAGCAAAGCCATCACCTATGCAGGCTGCATCACTCAGATGTATTTTTTTATACTGTTTGGCGTGTTGGATAACTTCCTCCTGACCGTAATGGCTTATGATAGGTTTGCGGCCATCTGCCACCCCCTGCAGTACACGGTCATCATGAACCCTCGCCTCTGTGGACTGCTGGTTCTGGTGTCCTTTATCATAAGTGCCCTGGATTCCCTGCTACAATGCTTGATGGTGTTGAGGCTGTCCTTCTGCACAGACTTGGAAATCCCCCACTTTTTCTGTGAACTCAATCAGGTGACCCAACTTGCCTGCTCTGATGTATTTCTTAATGACATGATGATATATTTTTCAGCTGTGCTACTGGCTGGTGGTCCCCTGGCTTGGATCCTTTACTCTTACTCTAAGAGTGTGTCCTCCATAGGAGCAATGCTATCAGCTCAGGGGAAGTATAAAGCATTTTCCACCTGTGCATCTCACCTCTCAGTTGTCTCTTTATTTTATGGTACAATCCTAGGAGTGTATCTTAGCTCTTCTGGTACCCACAGCTCACAGTCAAGTGCAACAGCCTCAGTGATGTACACTGTGGTCACACCCATGCTGAACCCCTTCATCTACAGTCTCAGGAACAAAGACATAAAGGGGGCTCTGAAAAGATTATTTGGATGGCAGGTAAACAAGGGATAATTAATCTGAGGTCAAAAGAGTGACCTTGATTTCTAGGCCCCAAAATGCGAAACTAGAAATTGTGGAATTTTAAATAGATTGTGGTTTTTGAAATTTCTCCTTCTATTTCTGTCCTGGAGTTTTTATTTGTGTGAGTTCAGCTTCTCTGTACAACTTAAGTCACCATTTTATTAAGCTATGCTACATTTATTGTCTAGACAGTGTTTCTCTTTCTTATTTTCCTAGTTTCACATAGTTTTTCCCAATATTGACCACAAATATTTGTAAATTCCAGTTTATTTCATGGCAGCATTGATTTATCTTTTAATATATTTTTATTGTTGTTCAAGTATAGTTTTCTGCCTTTCCTCTCCCTGCTCCTCACCCCAACCCTCCCTACCTCCCTCTCCCATTTCTACCCCGCTTTGTTATTGTCCACATGTCCTTTATAATTGTTCCTGTAAACCCTTCACTCTTTTCCCCCATTGTCCCCTCCCCTCTCCCTTCTGATCACTGTCAGCCTGTTCTCAATTTCAATGCCTTTGGCTTTACTGGAGAGCATTATACTAAGTGAAATAAGCCAGGAGGTGAAAGACAAATACCATTATATCACCATTAACAGAAACCTAATCAACAAAACAAGGAAGCAAGCATCGATTTCCTAAGACTGATTTCTTCTCAAATGACACACATCACTGTACTAATGTGTTCTTATTTTATAGATAGTTGGTCATAAATATATTGTCATATGAAAATTTTTTTCATTTGGTTACTCACACCATTTATATACATTCATTCCAGGAAAATCTGAAACCTCAGTTTTTACCCTGTGTCTCTTATTCGGTGTACATCAGTACCTTAGCGGCTTTTCCTGAGAATGTAGACTAGATCATTGTTCCCTGTATGTTTCAGTCTGTTGACAGTGATGCTGCAGGATAGGAAGGCCAGGGCACTGGCCTGGGGTCCTGCTACTTGTTTCTCAGACCGCACTTGATGTTACATAACAACGGCATCTTGTTGTCCTTATTATAATTGCAACAACCATCACAGAACTATGAAAACCTAAGAATATCACTCTAAGGTCCTGGAGGGTACATGGCACCATGAGGGCCACAGAAGGTTCAGAATGGGGGTTGGGAAGAAGGAGAGAGAGAGTGAGAGAATGAATTGAGTTGGGTGGAGAGGCTTTCTCTATGCACCCTTGTCACATAGTTGGCAGAAGGATTATTTGAGATGGATATCTTTAAAACAAATGCCTCATACCTGAAAAAGTATAATGTCATTATGAAGTGACCTTCTGGGTCTCTTTTAATGGCTTTTGTTTTGAAGTCTATTTTTGTCTGATATGAGTATTTCTACCCTGACTTTATTTTCCTGTCCATTTACTTGGAATATTGTTTTCCAACCCTTCACTTTTAGTCTGTGTAGAATGGCCATCATAAACAAATCAACAAACAATGAGTGCTGGTGAGGATGTGGAAAAAGTAGAAATCTAGTGCACTGTTCATGGGATTGCAAACTGGTGCAGCCACTGTGGAAAACAGTATGGAATTTCCTCAGAAAACAAAAAATGGAACTTCCCTTTGCCCAGCAATTCCACTGCTTGGATTATATCCTAAGAACCCTGAAACACCAATCCAAAAGAACCTATGCACCCCAATGTTCATAGCAGCACAATTTACAATAGCTGAGTGCTGGAAGCAACCTAGGTACCCACCAGTAAATGAATGGATCAAAAAAATATGGTGAATTTACACAATGGAATACTACCCAACAGAAAGAAAGAAGAAGCTCCTACCCTTTGCAACAGCATGGATGGAACTGGAGAGCATTATGCTAAGTGAAATAAACCAGGTGGTGAAGGACAAATACCATATGACCTCACCTGTAAGTGGAACCTAATCAACAAAACAAACAAGCAAGCAAAATATAACCAAAGGCATTGAAATTAAGAACAACCTGACAGTAACCAGAGGGGAGGTGTAAGGGAATAGTGTGGCTAAAAGGGGGAAGGATTCTCAGAAACAACTATAAAGGACAAATGGACAAAACTAAGGGGTGAGTGGGATCAGAAGAGGGAGGCAGGGGTGACTGGCATGGGGGGAGCGGGGAGAGAATGCAGACAACTGTACTTGGACTACAATAAAATAAAATAAAAATGTTATGTCGGGCATTTACACTAGTCTCATTGTATAAAATTTTGGGTTTTATAACTAATCTCCTTGTTTTACTGTCTTATTCAGCTCAGTGTTCAGAATACCTGCCATAGTACCTACAAAAAAGTGATTTTCAAGTACATATCTCCCAATGTGTTCTCTGTGTATATGAAACAGGACAGAAAGGACTTAGGGAAAATCCCAACAGGTGGCATGAAGTAGTAGAAACAGACATCCTCTCACCAGACCCCACCCCCATTCAGTCATGATAAAAGAGAAAAGCGTTTATGGCAGGAAAACCTCTTTGGTGGGTGTGGAAGTCAACAACAGGGGCTGGCTACTCCAGATGATTCCAAAATGGAGGAAAAATGAACTGGAGACCCACCCCAAAGCTCATTATACCATCATTATAATGAAAATTGACACCTCAATTTGTGGTGAAAATTGACACCATAAATTGAGGGGTGCAAAGGCCATGACCCTTCCAGAAGGACCATGTTTGGACAAGGGCCTCTCCCAACCAGAAGGTGGAGTAAGAATTTGCTGCCATAAAGCTTGGAGAAACCCCTCCCCAACCTGGGACACACATAAAATCCCAAGGACTAACTGGTGTGCAAATTCCATCTCCAGGTAGCCCCCTTCCACTCAGATGGGTACTTTTCTTTCCCGGGGGTGCCTGGGCCCCTTTCTTTTTATCTACCTGAATAAAACCTGATTTATTGTCACCCTGGGGTGTCCTTGAAATCTTTCCTGGGCAAGTCAAAGACCTGGAGGTCATCTGATATACGGAAGTTCACAGGCAAAACTTAGGCAGGGCCAGCCCAGGTGCAGAGGCCGGTAATAATACATAGGTGAGAGGAGCAGAGTCAAAGGGACAACGAGGTACATGTGACATTCTGAGGTAAAGGTGAGATCAGGCACCTGGAGTGACAGAGGGGAAAAAGGTCATTAGCAGGACAGTAGGATGAGCAGATGTTCAGTAATTAGAGTTTGTCCAGTCCTATACTTTGAGCTGACTCTGCTGATAACTTTTATTATGGGCAAGGCACCAAGTTAAAAATTTGTTTGTATTGTAGTGGTGTTTTTTAATGTTTTATTGTTCATGCTTTTACAGTTATCCCAATTTTTCTCCTTTACCTCCCTCCACCCAACCCACCTCCAACTTGCAAAGTCAATCCCCACACTGTTGTCCAAATACACAAGTCCTTCATATTTAATTCTTTGACTAATCCCTCCACTTTGTTTCAACCAGTCCTCATATCCCCTGTCCCACTTACTGCTGTCAGTCTATTCTATGATTCTATATCTCTGGTTCTATTTTGTTCATTAGTTTATTTTGTGGTTTGCAGGCCCATGCTCAATCCACTGAGCTACACCAGCCAGGGCTCATTAGTTTATTTTGTCCATGACATTCCTTTTATAAGTGAGATCATATGGTATTTGTCTGTCACTGACTGACTTATTTCACTTAGCACAGTAGACTCCAGTTCCATCCCTGCTGTTGTAAAATAGGAATCCCCCCCCTTTTTTTGTTGCTGCTGTCAAGTATTCCATTGTGTAAATGTACCATAGTTTTTTAATCCATTCAACCACTGATAGGCACTTAGGCTGTTCCCAGCACTCTCCTATTGTAAATAGCACTGCTATGGACACAGAGGTCCATAAATTTTCTGAATTGGTGTCTCAGGATTCTTAGGATATATGCAGCAGTGGAATTGCTGGGTCAAAAGACAGTTCCATTGTGGCGGATCTTAGCCTGCAGGATCCATGTATGTTGTGGCTGCTAGAGAACAAATACACATGGACAACAGAAGTTCTGTGGAGAAAAAGGGATAGCATGGCCACTCTCTAAGAGAGAAAGAGGGCCCCAACCCCGGCTTAGACAAGCTTTTATTGCTTTTCTGGGTACATAACACGGAGGGTAGTCCTTATTTACTATGCGCAGGTTCACTGCAGAGGACTATCTTTTACGATAACAAAGGAAAGAATGTTGCAGACCAAGGGGAAAAGTGGTTGATCTGGTCACACTCCATACTTGGGAGGTTTAGCTCAGATTTTAGGAAGCTGCAGTAAGCCCTTGCTTCCTCAATTCAGGGTGAAGGAGTTTTAGCAAAAGCAAGTCTCATAGCAGTCTAGGTACAATGCAGACCTGATTTTCCCACAGGAAAACCTCTCCCTGGGTGTGGTCCTGCATGCCATTCATTCCCCACTGGTTTTCCATGTGAAGGCTGAGCTACAATTCCACCCCATGCAAAGTGGTTCCCTACATTCCATTTTTAATTTTTTGAGGAAATTCCATGCTACTTTCCATAGTGGCTGCACCAGTCTGTATTCCTACTAGTGCACTAAGATTAATGTTCTTCTAAATCTTCACCAGTACGTGGTGTGGTTTTTTTGTGGTTGTTGATTTATTAATTATAGGGAACCATTCCGAGTGGCATGGGGAATGTAGCCCAGCCCCCACTGAGAAAGGCCAGTGGGGAGCGAAGTTGGCATACAGGACCCAAACCCACAGATAGGTTCTTCTGTGTGGAATCAGGCCTGCATTATACCTAGGCTGCCATGAGACTTGCTTTTGCTAAAACTCCCTCGACTTGGATTGAGGCAGAAAATGTTTATTGCATATCTCTAAAGTACCTTCCTAAAATCTGTGCTAAACTTCCCAAGTATGGAGTGTAACCAGTTCAACGACTTTTTGCCTTGATCTGTAACATCCTTCTCTTTGAAGTAATTAGCAACATTTTTTCCTTTGTTATCTGTAAAATGTATCCACTTAAAGCTAACCTGTGCACAGTAAATAAGGACCATCCTCAATGTAATGTACCCAGAAAGGCAATAAAAGCCTGTCCAGGCAGGGGTTGGGGCCCTCTCTCTCTCTTAGAGAGTGGCCATGCCATTTCTTTTTCTCCACAGGACTTCTGCAGTCTGTGTGAATTTGTTCATCGCAGCCACAACACACGGACTGTGAAGGCCAGGGTCTGCAACAATTAATGATGGCCATTTTGGCAGGTGTGAGGTGATATCTCATTGTGGGTTTAATTTGTATCTCTTTGATGGCTACTGGTGTTGAGCATTTCTTCATATGTCTCTGGGTCATCTTTATGTCCTCATTGAAGAAGTGTCTGTTCAGATTCTTTGCCCATTTCTTAATTGGATTGTTTGTTTTCCTGGTGTTGAGTTGCATGAGTGTTTTATATATTTTGGAGATTAAAACCTTGCCCAGTGTATCATTGGCAAACATGTTCTCCCATCCAGTCATTTCCCATTTTGATGATGGTTTCTTTAGCCATGCAGAAGCTTTTTAATTTGATGTAGTCCCACTTGTTTATTTTTCCTATATCTCCCTTGCCCTAGGTGATATATCAGCAAAATATTCCTACATGAGATATCTGCAATTTTACTGCCTATGTTTTCCACTAAGATTTTTATGGTACCCTGACTTACTTAAAATACATTTAAGTATTGTATCCATTTTGAGTTTACTCCAGTGTATGGTGTAAGATGATGATCTAGTTTCATTTTTTTGGCAAGTACTCATCCAGTTCTCCCAATACCACTTATTGAAGAGACTGTCTTTATGCCACTGTGGTTTTGTGCCCCCTTTGTCAAATATTAATTGACCACAAAGACATGATTTTATTTCTTGGTCCTCTATTCTGTTCCATTGATCTGTGTATCTGTTCTTATGCCAGGACCAGACTGTTTTGATTACAGTAGCCTTGTAGTAGTATTTTGTATCAGGTATTGTGATCCCTGTAACTTTGTTCTTCTTTCTCAAGATTGCTGAAGCTGTTTAGGGTCTATTATTCGGTTACATACATATTTTTGGAATATTGGTTCTAGATATGTGCAATGCACTATTGGTATTTTAATAAGGATCGTACTGAATCTATGGATTACTGTGGGTAGTATGGGTATTTTAATGATGTTAATTCTTCCAGTCTACAAACACATTTTATACTTCCACTTATTTGTATCTTCCTCGATTTCTTTCTTCATGTCCTATAGTTGTCTGAGTACAGGTCTTTTACCTCCTTGGTTAAATTAATTCCTGGGTACCTTTTATTTTGTTGTTGCTGTAGTAAATGTAAATAGTTTTCTTAGTTTCTCCTCCCGTAGTTCATTGTTGGTATACAAAATGCCATCAATTTCTGAATATTGACTTTGTATCCCACTACTTTGCTGCATTCACTTATTAGGTCCAGTAGTTATCTCGTGGAGCCTAGAGAGTTTTCTATGTACACTATGGTGACATCTGTGAATAATGACAGTTTTGCTTCTTCCTTTCCAATTTGGATGCCTTCTATTTCTCCCCCTTGTCTGATCACTGTGCCTCAGATTTGCAGAACTGTGTTGAATAAGAGTGGTGAAAGTGGACACCCTTGTCTTCTTCCCAATCTTAAGGGAAACGCGTATAGTTTCTGTCCATTGAGTATGATGCTGGCAGGAGGTTTTCCCACATATGGCCTTTATCATGTTTAGACATTCACCCTGTATTCTCACTCTGCCGAGTATTTTATTATAAATTGGCATTGGATTTTTATCAAATGCTTTTTCTGCATCTATTCATAGGACCATATGATTTTGTCTTTCATTTTGTTTATGTGACATATCATATACAAATTTAAAAATTTAAGAGAGAGGTAAAAGTTTCTATTTGGTTTCCAGGGTCTTCATTGTTTTCTGCTCAACTTTATCCACATCCACAACTGTGGTTACTTATTCTGCATCCCTACATTAGTGAACCAGATCCATTCTTTAGCATGTATCTGCCTAATTTTCTAATTACCATTTATTGGAGACACTATCATTTCCCCCATTGTATATTTTTGGCTCCTTTGTCCTTACTTAATCACCTAATTGTATGGGTTTATTTCTGGGTTCTCCATTCTGTTTCCTTGATCTATGAATCTATTTTTATGCCAGTACCATACAGCTTTTAATGTAGTTTGAAATTTGTGAGTGTGATGTCCCCAGTTTTATTTTCCCTTCTCAAGATTGCTCTGGCTGTTGAGGGTCTATCATGGTTCCATACAATTTTAAAGATTGTTTGTTCCATTTATGTAAAAATGCCACTGGAATTTTTTTAGTGTTACTTATTTTTTTATTTTAAAATGCTCAGCTGAGAGAAATTTCTTTTAATTTTTCAAGTACAGTTTTATGTCTACTACTCTCATCCCAGCCCACTCCCCAGTGCTCTGCACCTCCCTCCAATTTCCAAACCCCTTAGTTGTTGTCCATGTGTCCTTTATAATAGTTCCTCTAAATCCCTCCCCTTTCCCCCCAGAAATTCCCTCCCTTCTCCCCTCTGGTCGCTGTCCCCCTGTTCTCTACCTCAGTGTCTTTGTTTTTATTTTGCCTGCTTATTTGTTTTGTTGTTTAGTTTCCTGTTAACGGTGAGATCATATGGTATTTGTCTTTCAACACCTGGCTTATTTCACTCAGCATAATGCTTTCCAGTTCCATCCATGCTGTTGCAAAGGGTAGGAGCTCTTTCTTTCTTTCTGCTGCATAAAATTCCATTGTGTACAGGTACCATAGTTTTTTGATTCATTCAATAACTGATGGGCACCTAGGTTGCTTCTAACTCTTGCCTATTGTAAATTGTGCTACAATGAACATTGGGGTGCATAGGTTCTTTTGGATTGCTGTTTTAGGGTTCTCAGGATATAATCCCAGCAGTGGAATTGCTGGGTCTAAAGGCAGGTCTATTTTTAGTTTTCTGAGAAAAATTCTATACTGTTTTCCATAATGTTTGTACCAGTCTGCAATCCCACCAACAGTGAGCTAGGGTCCCCTTCTCCCCACACCCTCTCCAACATTCGTTATTTGTTGCTTTGTTTATGATACCCATTCTCACCGGTATAAAGTGGTATCTCATTGTGGTTTTAATTTGCATCTCTCTGATAGCCAGTGATATTGAGCATCTTTTCATGTGTCTGTGGATCCTCTGTATGTCCTTCTTGCAGAAGTGTCTGTTCAAGTCCTTTGCCCATTTTTTAATTGGGTTGCTTGTCTTCTTAGAGTGGCGTCGAGTAAGTTCTTTGTATATTTTGGAGATTAAACATTTGTCTGAGGTATCATTGGCAAATATGTTTTCCATACAGTTGGTTGTCTTTTTATTTTAATACAGTTTCCTTTAGCCACACAGAAGCTTTTTATTTGATGAGATCCCATTTGTTTATTCTTTCCTTTATATTCCTTGCTCTAGGGGACATATCAGTAAAAATGTCACCACATGAAATACCTGATATTTTCCTGCCACTGTTCTCCTCTAGGACTTTAATGGTGTCACAGCTTATATTTAAGTCTTTCATCCACCTTGGATTTATTTTGGTGTATGGTGTAAGTCGGTGTTCAAGTTACATTTTTTTTGCACATAGCTGTCCAGTTCTCCCAACACCATTTGTTGAAGAGGCTATCTTTACTCCATTTTATGTTACTACCCCCTTTGTTGAATATTAATTGACTGTAGAAAGTTGGGTTTATTTCTGGGTTCTCTATTCTGTTCCACTGGTCTATGTGCCTGTTTTTATGCCAGTACCAGGCTGTTTTGATAACAGTGG
>NW_028097680.1:0-1485 GCF_014824575.4 Sturnira hondurensis | reverse complement strand
ATCTAGGTTGCTTCCAACTCTTGGCTATCGCGAATTGTGCTGCTATGAACATTGGGGTGCATAGGCTCTTTTGGATTGGTGTTTCAGGATTCTTAGGATATACTGCTAAGAGTGGAATTGCTGGGTCAAAAGGCACGCCCATTTTTAGTTTTCTTAGAAAGTTCCATACTGTTTTCCATAGTGGTTGTATCAGTCTGCAATCCCACCAAAAGTGAACTAGGGTTCCCTTTTCCCCACAACCTCTCCAGCACTTGTTTGTTTCTTTGTTTATGATAGCCATTCTGACTGGTGTTAAGGTATCTCATTGTGGTTTTAATTTGCATCTCTCTCATAGCTAGCGATATCGAGCATCTTTTCATGTGTCTCTGGATCCTCTGTATGTCCTCCTTGGAGAAATGTCTGTTCAAGTCCTCTGCCCATTTTTTAATCGGGTTGCTTGTCTTCTTTGAGTGGAGTCGAGTGAGTTCTTTGTATATTTTGGAGATTAAACCTTTGTCTGAGGTATCATTGGCAAATGATATTTGGCAAATATGGCAAACATATTTGGCAAATATGTTTTCCCATATTTGCCAATGATACCTCATTGGCTTCTCTTTTTATCTCGATACTGTTTTCCTTAGCCATGCAGAAGCTTTTAATTTTGATGAGGTCCCATTTATTTATTCTTTCCTTTATATCCCTTGCTCTAGGGGACGTGTCAGTAAAAATATTGCTGTGTGGAATATCTGAGATTTTCTTGCCAATGCTCTCCTCTAGGTGTTTAATGGTTTCACGGCTTATATTTAAGTCTTTCATCCACCTTGAATTTATTTTGTTGTATGGTGTATGTTGGTGCTCAAGTTTCATTTTTTTGCATGTAGCTCTCCAGTTATCCCAACACCATTTGTTGAACAGGCTGTCTTTACTCCATTTTATGTTATTGCCCCCTTTGTCGAATATTAATTGACTGTAGAGAGTTGGGTTTATTTCCGGGCTCTCTGTTCTATTCCATTGGTGTATGTGCCTGTTTTTGTGCCAGTACAAGGCTGTTTTGATTACAGTGGCCTTGTAATACAGTTTGATATCAGATATTGTGATCCCTCCTACTTTGTTCTTCTTTCTCAAAATTGCAGCTGCTATTCGGGGTCTTTTATGGTTCCATATAAATTTTTGAAGTGTTTGTTCTATGTCTGTTCAATATGCCATTGGTACTTTAATAGGTATTGCATTGAATCTGTAAATTGCTTTGGGTAGTATGGACATTTTGATGATGTTAATTCTTCCAATCCATGAACACGGTATATGATTCCATTTATTTGTGTCTTCCTTGATTTCTGTCTTCAGTGTTGGTAGTTTTCTGCATGCAGGTCTTTAACCTCCTTGGTTAGATTTATTCCCAGATACTTTATTTTTCTTTTTGCTATATCAAATGGAATTTTTTTCTTGATTTCTGGTTCTGCTGATTCATTGTTAGTATACAGAAATGCCTTTGATTTCTGGATATTG
>NW_028097679.1:0-502 GCF_014824575.4 Sturnira hondurensis | reverse complement strand
TGCGGCCTCTCGCCCCCTCCTTCCTGGTCGCCCATGGCCACTCATTCAGGAGGCCCTCCTGCACACTCCAACTCCGCCCTGTGGTGCTGTTGGGGACAGAGCAGTATCTAAAACCAGTCCGTCTGTCTTCGTGACTCCCTGAAGGGCATGTCTGAGTGAGACAGGACACGGCCAGGGAGACTGCTGTCGCTTTGGAGGGACTGAGGAGAGCTCGGTCTGGTTGGGGCGGAGCAAGCAGGGCAAGGGGTGGTGCGAGGTGACTTGGGCCCTGAGTGGCTGCTGGGCCTGGCCTCTCCTGAGCTTGGGCTTGTCCACACGGTGCTGCCGAGTGCGGGGCGGCCGTCCCCCGCCCCAGCGTCTCGCCCCCTCTCCCCTCAGGTGCGTTCCCAGGCCCTGCTGTTCATCAAGCGCATGTACGAGAAGGAGCAGCTGCGAGAGTACGTGGAGAAGTTCGCCCTGAACTACCTGCAGCTGCTGGTCCACCCCAACCCGCCGTCCGTGC
>NW_028097678.1:0-2811 GCF_014824575.4 Sturnira hondurensis | reverse complement strand
ACGATGACATTCACCTGGCCCTGCTGTGACAGATGACATTCACAGGTACACTGGAGTAGACAAGGCAGGGTCCCAGGGTAAAAGAAACTCTGCTTTGGAGACAGAGACCCTCAGTTCAAATTTCACTGCTGCCCCTTACCAGCTGCATGACCCCAGAAACCAACAAAGCTCTCGGAGCCGAAACGGGAAAACCATATGACGTGAGACTCGAAGGGACTGTGTGTGCACAAGAGCCCAGCACCAAGTCCAGCACAGAGCAGGCCTCAGCAGGGGTTTTGTTGCTGCTGAGTTAAGTTCATGTGAACAGGTGAGAGTTACAAGTAAGATCTGCAATGGCGTGCTACATAAGTGGGGCCTGGGGCTTGACTGGGAATGGGTTGCTGGGTAGAAACCGTGCCCAGGCCTCCAGCAGGGTCTTCACAACACGATGTGAGGGCAGGCTGGCCCAGGGGCAACTGTCTGTCCCACAGGTGAGGAAAAACCAGAATCTGGGGTCTGTGATGTGATATAAACAGAGACCCCAGGAAACAGAAGACTCTGGAGGCAGGGGGAGCCCAGGCTGTGAGCTGAGGAGGAGGAAGTTTCATGGGAGGCAGGTGGGAGCTGCTGGGGACTGGCTAGGCCCCTGGATTGTGCCTGGGTTGGCAGGGCACATGCCTGCATCAGTCCACGGGCTTTCAGAATCTTTCCGTTTGCAGGTACCAAGGTGACCTTAAAGATGCAAGAGGGACTGGTCCAGGGCTGTGACCCACCTGGGTCACCATAAGACCTTAAAGACGGCCATGGTGGGGAGTGGTGGATGTGACTGCATTTACCCTCTGATAACTGGTCCCAAATTCTCCTCCTCTCTGAGGCCTCCTGGGGGCTTTATGTGCCTCTGCCTTTGATCTGGGAGTAGCTCCCAACATAGTCACCTCCTTACCCTGACTGCCTGGTGCCCAGCCCAGCTCCCTCAACTGGCACGTGGTAGGAGGAGGTGGTCTCTGGTTGGGCTGTGCGCCCCAGGCAGTGGAGATTCAGCGGAAGCCGGACCTATCTAGAGTTGGGACCTCAGGCTTCAGGTGGGATGGCTTTGCTGAACCCCACTACTGTTCCTGCTGAGCAGCCACTCTGGTGCCTATAGTCCCTAGTGGCCTGTGTTTCAGATGGACAGTCTGGTCACAGGACTACACGTGGCCACCAACTCACTACGTGACCTTGGCAAGTCCTTCCCCATCTTTGGGGTTCAGTTTCCAGCTATACAATGAGGGTACACCTCCCAATCACCCAGGGGTGCATCCTCTGCAGTCCTATCGCACATCTTCTCAATCAGATAGTCTCCCAGGAACTGAAAGGTTCTGAAGGCCTGGGGGATGGTGCAGGCAGGTGCCCTGCAAATGCAGGCAGAATCCAGGGGGCCCAGCCAGTCTCGGGGGGCACATGTGCCTGCCTACCTTACCCTTGCCAGTCACATGTCACTTGTTCTCTCCTCAGGTGGCATCCATGAGCCTACCCGACACCCCCTCCTCCTGGCTCTCGCCTGTCCCTCTTCCTCTCTCTGGCTGATCTGACATGCTCAGCTGTGCTGAAGAGGGCCCTCCCCCCCGCAAAGGGCATGTGCAGGGTTCCTGGGGCCCTCTGGGAACACTGGCCCTGCAGATGGAAATCTAGGTTCCCTGGAGAGGTACTTGGTGGGAGGGATATACTCTACTCTGGGTGGCCAGCCACCTATTGCGTGACACCTGTTACATGTCCGCAGATTGGTCCCTGAGAGACAGAAGTGTGGCTTCTTCAGCCTCTGACTTACCTGGTACCTTGGCGTCATTGCAGATTTCTGCAAAAGGTCTGAAAAAGAAATGAGGCGGCAGTTAGATGAGGATTTCTCTTTGTTCTCTCCTGTGCCCTGAACATGGACATCTTAGTTAGCCAAGTAAGACCTGGGTGAAAACGGCCAGCAGATGCCCTCTCCCCAGAGCAGAGAGGCCGATGACGGCCAGCCTGGCCCTCATGAGTGCCGTGCCAGGCAAATCGCCCTTTGGGGCCTTCTTCCCTCATCTCCAAAGTTAGAGTGTGGTCTGACCAAGTGATCAGAAATGACTGCCTAGATTTGTGAATGGGTATTCTTTGTGGCATTTTTTTTTTACAAATCTTAAAAAACATTTTTTTATTAATTTTTTTCTTAGAGAGAGGGGAAGGGAGTAAGAGAGGGAGAGAAACATCGATTGGGGACCGGACCTGCCACCCAGCCACATGCCCTGACTGGGAATGGAACTGGTGACCTTTCTCTTTGCAGGGTGATGGCCAAGCATCTGAGAGACACTGGTCAGGGCAACAAATGTTTTCTTTTTCCTTTTATTGGTTATTTTACTTGCAGCATTATTTACACGAGCAAAAAAAAATTAGACGCCACCTAATATCCATTAGTAGAGACAACATGGTCCATCTGTACCGTGATTAAACAGAATTATCAGGGACACAAATAACGCTGAAGTATAATCAAAAAGGCCAGATGGGAGACACATCAAGATTTATTTAGTCTATGGATAAATACCGTAGGGTTTCAGTTTCGTTTTCTCCCAAAGTGGGTCTAGGAGGCCTGAGAGGAAAACTGGACTCATGGCGGGAAAGCCCCAAGAGATGGGTGGCAGTTTCCCCGGGGCGGGGGGGTGGGGGGGGCACCCGTGTCAGGCGGGCACTTCCTCCCTCGTCTCCTGCGTTTTCCAGTTGTCACTTCAGGGCGTGGAGGGGGGCAAGGGAACCTCTGCTCTTCATCTGAGATTTTTCCGAATAATTCGATTATCTGTACACATGCAAACTTATTTTGATTTCAAA
>NW_028097677.1:0-1599 GCF_014824575.4 Sturnira hondurensis | reverse complement strand
ACAAAATATTGGCAAACCACATTCAACAATTCATTAAAAAGATTACACACCAAGACCAAGTGGGATTCATCCCAGGGGTGCAAGGATGGTTCAATATTCGCAAATCAGTAAATGTAATAAATCACATAAGCAAAAGCAAACACAAAAATCACATGATTATATCAATAGATACAGAAAAAGCATTTGATAAGGTACAGCACCCATTTATGATAAAAACACTCAGCAAAGTGGGAATAGAGGAAGGATTCCTCAATATAATGAACTCCACATATGGGAGACTTACAGCCAACATTATACTCAATGGGCAAAAGCTAAAAGCTTTTCCACTAAGATCAGGAAGAGGACAAGGTTGTCCAATTTCACCACTTCTTTTCAATATAGTATTTGAAGTTTCAGCTACAGCGATCAGACAAGAAAAGGAAATAAAAGGCATCCAAATTGAAAAGGAGGAAACAAAACTGTCACTGTTTGCAGATGACATGATAGTGTACACAGAAAATCCTATAGACTCCACCCATAAACTGCTTGACCTAATAAATAAATTTGGCAAAACAGTGGGGTACAAAGTCAATATCCAGAAATCAAAGGCATGTTTGCATACCAACAATGAAACAGCAGAAGGAGAAATCAAGAAAAAAAATCCCATTAGATATAGCAAAATATATATATATCTGGGAATAAACCTAACCAAGGAGGTAAAAGATTGTATGCAGAAAATATACAACACTGAAGGAAGAAATCAAGGAAGACACAAACAAATGGAAACATACCATGTTCATGGATCGGAAGAATTAACATCATCAAAATGTCCATACTACCCAAAGTAATTTTCAGATTCAATGCAATACCTATTAGAGTAACAAGGGCATATTTCACAGACATAGAACAAACACTTCAAAAGTTTATATGGAACCATAAACAACCCCAAATACCAGCTGCAATTATGAGAAAGAAGAGCAAAGTAGAAGGGATCACAATACCTGATACCGAACTGCATTGCAAGGCCACTGTAATCAAAACAGCCTGGTACTGGCATAAAAACAGGTGNCAATGGAATAGAACAGAGATCCCAGAAATAAACCCAAGACTCAACACTCAATAAATATTTGACAAAGGGGGCAGCAACATAAAATGGAATAAAGATAGCCTCTTCAACAAATGTTGTTGGGAGAACTGGACAGCTATGTACAAAAAAATGAAACTCGAGCAACAACGTACACCATACATGAAAATAAATTCAAGGTGGATAAAAGACTTAAATATAAAGTGTAAAGCCATTACAGTTCTAGAGGAGAACATTGGCAGGAAAATCTCAGATATTTCATACAGCAACATTTTTACTGATATGCCCCCTAGAGCAAGGGACATAAAGGAAAGAATAAACAAATGGGATCTCATCAAAATTAAAAGCTTCTGCACAGCTAAAGAAAACAGTATTAAAATGAAAAGAGAACCAACTGTATGGGAAAACATATTTGCCAATGAGACCTCAGACAAGGGTTTAATCTCCAAAGTATACAAAGAAATTACATGACTCCACTCTAAGAAGACAAGCAACCCAATTAAAAAGTGAGCAAAGGACTTGAACAGACACTTCTC
>NW_028097676.1:0-861 GCF_014824575.4 Sturnira hondurensis | reverse complement strand
GTCAGCCCTCTACCACATCCTCCAAGTGATATACCCAGGGCCCCCAGAGGTTTAGAGGCTTGTCCTTATGTGAATCCGAATGTGATCACCTTGCAGGGAATGTTTAAAGTCAAAAGGGAGGTCACCCAGGGGTCATTGTGGTAGAGCATGTCCTAGTGACTTGGGTGGGGGGGGAACCCAGCCTCCAGCTGAAACCACTGAACCTCCTAGAAGAGGATATTTTCAAATTTTCTTTAGACCACCAAGTGCTGATACAAGAGGAAGGAATTTAACCTGGCTGGTGTAGCTCATTGGATTGAGCGTGGGCCTGCGAACCACACGATCATGGTTCGATTCCCAGTCAGGGCACCTGCCTGGGTTGCAGGCCAGTTCCCCGCAGGCCAACTCCCAGCAGGGACGCACAAAAGGCAACCATACATTGATATTTCTCTCCTTCTCTCCTTCCCTTCCCCTCTAAAGATAAATAAATAAAATATTAAAATAAAGGGGAAGGAATTTAGACCCAAGTCCAGTGGAGAGTGGGACCCAGGGGGAAGCTGGGTGTTAAAGCCCTTTGCTCTGAGGCCTCTTTGGTGACCTGGGATGCACATGAGTGATGGTCTTCCAGGGTCTGAGAGTCTGTAGGATAGTGATGCAACACAGGAACCCTGAAAATGGGAGTGTGCTGGGAGATCACACCCATTTTGTGGGTACCCCAAAGGCTGGCCCTCAGCACAGCAGGAAATTTGCAGCCTTAATCCTGAGGAAGCCCAGTCCTCAGGGCCCCTCACAGACTCCAACTTTTTTCAAACCCCCCGCAAGGGCTTCAGGGAGATCTTGAAATAATCTGCAACCTCACTGCTCTTTTAGGAGAGGAAGAAA
>NW_028097675.1:0-1526 GCF_014824575.4 Sturnira hondurensis | reverse complement strand
GATATTTTCCTGCCAATGTTCTCCTCTAGGACTTTAATGATGTCATGGCTTATATTTAAGTCTTATCCACCTTGAATTTATTTTGGTGTATGATGTAAGTTGGTGCTCGAGTTTCATTTTTTTACATGTAGCTGCCCATTTCTCCCAACACCATTTGTTGAAGAGGCTGTCTTTACTCCATTTTACCTTATTGTCCCCTTTGTCGAATATTAATTGACTGTAGAGATTTGGGTTTATTTCTGGGTTCTCTATTTCTGGGTTCTGTTCCATTGGTCTATGTGCCTGTTTTTATGCCAGTACCAGGCTGTTTTGATTACAGTGGCCTTTCATTTGGGTACTTTTTTTTATTTCTGCTTCTGCTGATTCATTGTTAGTATACAAAAATGCCTTTGATTTCTGGATATTCACTTTGTATCCCACTGTTTTGCCAAATTCATTTATTAGTTTGAGCAGTTTTTTGGTAGAGTCTATAGGATTTTCCATGTACACTATCATGTCATTTGCAAACAATGCCAGTTTTGATTCCTTCTTTCCAATTTGAATGCCTTTTCTTTCCTTTTCTTGCCTAATTGCTGAGGCTGAAACTTCCAATACTATATTAAATAAAAGTGGTGAAAGTGGACAACCTTGTCTTGTTCCTGATCTTAATGGAAGAGCTTTTAGTTTTTGCCCATTGAGTATGCTGTTGGCTATAAGTCTCTCATATATATCGCCTTTATTGTATTGAGGAATGCTCCCTCTATTTCCACTTTGCTGAGTACCTTTATCATAAATGGGTGTTGTACCTAATGGAAAGCTTTTTCCGCATCTATTGATATGACCATGGGGTTTTTGTCCTTGATTTTGTTTATGTGGTGTATTACATTTACTGATTTGCAGATATTGTGCCATCCTTGCATCCCTGGGATGAATCCCACTTGATCGTGCTGTATGATCTTTTTGATGTATTGTTGGATGCGATTTTCCAATATTTTATTGAGAATTTTAGCATCTATGTTCATCAGCAATATTGGCCTGAAGTGTTCATTCTTTGTTGTGTCTCTATCTGGTTTTGGAATTAGGATGATGCTGGCTTCATAAAAAGAGTTTGGGAGTTTCCCATCATTTTGGATTTTTTGGAATAGTCTTCACTGTTGTCATCATAAAGGAGAATTGGTATTCTCCTGAAGAGTAATACCAATAATTCTAAACTATCATTCTTACAAAACTTGCATTTCTTCAGAAACATTTCAATTGGATTCCAGAGCATGTATTCTCAAGACTGAACTTCTCTGGAGTCATCTAAGCTGCCCCCCTCTGGCAGCTTCAGTCTCTGACACAGTCCCAGGCAACTAAGCATCATGGCTGCTGCAGAACAATGCGTCGTGGTGGGGATCTGCCACCACATCCCACGTAGGTCTCAGTATAAATGTGCTTATTAGCACAGTCATTTATTTTGATGTAAGTTCTATATCTCTAAGACTTTCGAGTTGTGGTCTTTAGAACCAAGACATATTTAGGTCATCCAAACTATGCTCTAATCCTCT
>NW_028097674.1:0-712 GCF_014824575.4 Sturnira hondurensis | reverse complement strand
ACCTCCAGCCCAGAGCGCCCGGCTCTCCCACCCTTCTCAGTCCTGGTCGCCCTCAGAGAGCAGAAAGGAATGAAGTCATGGTACAGCTGCAGTGTTAGCGTGGAACACTGTATAAAGGGGACATAAATGCTTTAACTCATCATTGTCAAAATAAAGCCTTTCAAACGTGCTCAAAGCTGGGGAGGACGGTCTGACAGAACACCCTGTTCCCACCAATTATCAACATTTTGTCGCTCTTGCTGCAGCTGTCCCCTTGAAAATGTAACTTTTAGAAGAGAGTTTGTCATTTTAACCCCAGTTTTTACGAAGAAAAGAAAGGAAGAATATTTACTGCATTAAAAAACAAAAGACATGCCCTGGCTGGTGTAGCTCAGTGGATTGAGCATGGGCCTGTGAACCAAAGGGTCCTGGTTTGATTCCCAGTCGGGGCACATGCCTGGGTTGCAGGCCGGGTCCCCAGTAGGGGGCGCGCGAGAGGCAACCACACACTGATGTTTTTCTTCCTTTCTCCCTCCCTTCCCCATCCTCTAAAAATAAATAAAACATTTAATAATAAAAAGAAATATTAAAAAAACAAACGAAAGACATGAAGGACCCACTCCCAAATGTTGTCAGTGGTCACTGATATTGGGAGAGATTGTGAGTGATTTTCCTTCATGTTCTTTTTACTTTTCTGTGCTTTCTAAGTTCCCCATGGCAATGAAGTATGACT
>NW_028097673.1:0-646 GCF_014824575.4 Sturnira hondurensis | reverse complement strand
ATATGAGAACAAGGTCTGAGCAACATCAATTTGTGAGCACATAGGCCTTATTGATGTCTTGGGATAGCTGTCTGCCCTTGATGTCAGCAACTTCTAGTTCTTGAAAAGTCTTTGCTCTTTGCTATTGACAGAGGCCGGTGTCAATGACAGGAAGAAGTAGACGCCCATTCACAGTTAGGTGCCTTCTCTAAATCAGAAACGTCAATCCATGCATCACTCCTTTGAGTTTGGCTGCACGTGGGGTATTTAGTAATACCTGGTAAGGTCCTCTCTAATGAGGTTGAAGAGAGTCTTTTATTTAATGTCTTTTCCAATAGACCAAATATCCTGGTCTAAGTCATGATCTTTGAAATCTTTGCCTTACAGGAGCACACTTTAAAATGAACTGGCTACTAATTTACCGATTTCTTTAAGTTGGTTAATAAGCCCTTGACAATAATGTAGAATGTCTTCTTTTAGCAGAGCTAGTTCATATGTCCCTTCACCCAGATGCATAGGTGGCCAGTAACTATTTCATAAGGAGAAAGTTTATGTTTACCAAAAGCTGTAGATCTCAGGTTGAGGAGCACCATAGGGAAAGGTTTTGTCTAGGCAAGAGTAAAGGCTTCTGAAATTTTGACTAGTTAAATTTTAATTGTACCATTGG
>NW_028097672.1:0-617 GCF_014824575.4 Sturnira hondurensis | reverse complement strand
GCTTATTAGAAATTTCTATAAGATCTGTATAATATATCTGAAATTATGGGAAACAAGCTGAGAGCGTTCTTTTTTTTTTTTAAATAAAGATGAACTAAAGACATACATTGAACTTTTTCTTTCTTTTTTTAAAGATTTTATTTATTTATTTATTTATCTTTAGAGGGGAAGGAGAGGGAAAGAAACATCAGTGTTTGGTTGCCTTTTGTGCATTCCCTGCTGGGAGATGCCCTGCAGGAAACTGGCCTGCAACCCAGGCATGTACCCTGACTGGGAATCGAACCGCGATCCTCTGGTTCACAGGCTTGTGCTCAATCCACTGAGCTATGCCAGCCAGGGCTTAGAGAGTTCTTAAAATGCCAGACTGGTGAACATAATTCCCAGGAATTTAACTATGTCCCCAAAGATTACATCACTTCTCTTTTTAAAACATCTACCACATTCCCCATACTCTCTCTCTACCCCACCCAAATTGAAAAAAAACCCACTATATCTAGTTATCACAAATGTTTTGGGTCACGTGACCATGTTACCACAAATCTTGCATGTGATATAAAGGCCAAATAAGGGCCTAAAGTTAGTGACTGTGAAACTCCTCATTTAAGCCATAAACCACC
>NW_028097671.1:0-715 GCF_014824575.4 Sturnira hondurensis | reverse complement strand
CTCTGCCTGAGTTCCAGGGGCCACTTATTTTCTTTCATTTTATTTTGGCAACGAAGGGAATCAAGGACATGTGCACAGAGCAGGTTGACATCAAACCTTCTTTCAGCTGGTCTGAGATACAGGGGAGCTCGTGCTGGTGGGGCCAGAGGGAATGTCCCTGTCTCCCTCCCCACGCTCTCCCTGCCAGGCCCCCAAAGCCTCCATCCCAACTCACATTCCCTTTCCTTTTCCTCTGGCCAATTAGCGTAGTAGGTCTCAACCTGAGTGTGTAGCAGAATCTCCTGGAGGGCTGCGCAAGCCCCACCCCCACAGTTTCTGGCCAGAGAATCTGAATTTTGACAAGTTCCTAGGTGATGCTGCCCCTGACTCTCTGGGATCTGTACTTTGAAAACCATCGCATTAGCAGCAAAAGGTGCTATAGTTCCAAGGACCTTGTGAACTCACTTGAATTCCTGAAGCAATTGAAAGCCACTGGGTTATGGCACATCTAAAAGACCTCCTAGCAACAAGGATACGTTTTCTACCTACATGCCATCAATAGCATTTCCTCTCCTTCCCACATGTGCATAGGTCTTTCTCATTCATTACAAGACCCCAGAGACACAGAGCACCAGGAGCTGTGTGGGTGTGGGTGTGGGTGTGAATGTGGCTTGTGTGTTTCTCTTGTGTCTCTTGTAAACCTCTTTGAGCTTTTCTCCACATCATTGTGTTCTAT
>NW_028097670.1:0-1483 GCF_014824575.4 Sturnira hondurensis | reverse complement strand
AAAGCAGCTTGGTTCAAACTAGGCAACAGTGGAAACAGCCCTCATGCTGGTGACCAGATGAATGGTAAACAAACGGCGGTATATTCCTGCCAGGGAATCCCACCCAGGGGTCAAAGAGCAATGGCATCCAGGATACTCAACAGCGAGTCAAGTCAGAGGTGCCACGCAGAGAGAAAGCGGGCAGGAGAGTGCATTGGCACTGTGATCCCAACTGCACGCAGTTGTAGAAGAGGCAAAGGTAGAGTGAGAGGGGCCTGGACAGTGATCGCTAACAAACAGAGCAGAGGACAATGACGATGACTGTGGTGCTTCTGCATTACTGACTGGGCAGGCACTGGATCCGGGCGCATGTGACAACGACAGCATGACGTGTTCTCCTGTTGGAAGAACGGAAATGTTGAGGCGCTCTCAAAGTCTAGCGGATGGAAATGTTGAGGCGCTCTCAAAGGTTTCCCAACTGCAGGAGTGAAACCACTGCAGGACCGAAGTAGCGATCAGCGTGGGGGTGTTGTGCCCAGAAAGGCAGTCTGGGAAATGGGGACGCTCAGACCTGACCCGGAACAGGGCTCACGGGCATGTGTTAGAAAGCAGCCCATGTAGGGAGGGGCAGTGGCTGTTTATTCCTCCCAGTGATTGTTCGAGTTTCCCTAGTGACAGGGGACTGTGTAAAGGTGGTTTAGGTTTTGTTTATGTTTTTTGGATGGACTAACCAGAAGTGGCCCAAGTTAAGTTTCACCTGTTTTAACCTTTGCCTGTCTGATTGAGGTGGTTTTCCTGCTCAGGGAATTTTCAAGTCTGATCCTTATTCCCGTGTGTCTTAACGTTTTTTAAATTTATTTTTCAATTACAGTTGACATACAATGTTACAGTAGTTTCAGGCATACAATGGGATTAATTATATGTCTAACGGTGATTAGACATTTACATAACTTATGAACTGATGACCCCCAAAAGTCTAGT
The DNA here is from genome assembly GCF_014824575.4 of Sturnira hondurensis. NCBI lineage: Eukaryota > Metazoa > Chordata > Mammalia > Chiroptera > Phyllostomidae > Sturnira > Sturnira hondurensis. The sequence goes on along the minus strand of NW_028097670.1, from coordinate 523 downwards.
ACCTATTTGGCACCATACATAGTTATTCCATCATTCTTGACTATATTCCCTATGTGGGACTTGACACCCCTGTGCCTATTTTTATTACCAGCAGTCTGAACTTGTTAATCCTTTTCCCCTCCCCTCAGCCCCTGCCATCTGGCCATCTGTGTCTGATTTGAACAGTTTCCTCCTGAGGGGCACTCTCTCAGCAGCGTCACAAACTGCTGTGGCGTTCCTCTCGGTTACCACCAGTGATGTAGTCAGGCCAAGAATCCCGTATTTGCTGTTTCCACCAGTGGAGTCACCAGGATGCAGGGTCACGTGGTCACTGCTATCATCATTTATGTGTCTACTATTGAATCCTCCCAGTTGCCTGATCCTGATGGATCCTTTTTGGCGTGTGAGTGGCTTCCCACAGGCATTTAAAAGTCCTTGAGAGTGTGCTAGACAGGGTGATATGGTGAATGACTAAGGACCAATGGCCAAGGGCTGCCAGTGCCAGGCACAGAGATTCCCAGGAGCCAAGGTTCAAGCAGATAAA
>NW_028097669.1:0-876 GCF_014824575.4 Sturnira hondurensis | reverse complement strand
CCTTCCCCTCTAAAGATAAATAAATAAATAAAATCTTAAAAAAAAAAAACAACGAGTCTAGCCATAGCTGGTGTGGTTCAGTGGATTGAATGCTGGCCTGCGAACCAAAACGTTGCTGGTTGGATTCCCAGTCAGGGCATATGGCCTGCATTGTGGGCTAGGTCCGGAGTAGGGGGTATGTGAAAGGCAACTAAATATTGATGTTTATCTCCCTCTCTTTCTCCCTCACTTCCCCTCTCTCTAAAATAAATAAATAAAATCTTTTTTAAAAAAGAAATGGGTCTACCACAGTTTAGATGAGTTTCACAACTAGTTTGATTTCAGAGAGTTGGATGTTGATAGAATTGGAAGCTTCCCTTAACTTCTATACACTCCAGCAGTGGTTTTAAACCTTTTTCATCTCATAGCACATGTAACCAGACTGCTATTGTTGTGTTGGCTTTTGTCATCTTTTACTGACAATCTAAAAGAAAAAAGGTCAATGCCCCTGACTAAATAGGCAGGTATTGCGTGTTTTAAACATTTTTGTGGCACACCAGTGTGCTACGGCACGCCAGTTGAAAAATCACTGCTCTAGAGCAGCAACAGCCAAATTGCTTTCTTCCCATTCAGAGTAAAATCCTGACCTTTAGTGTTGCACTCAAACCCTTTAACAAAAATGTTTCTTTCTCCTCTCAACCCCTACTCTTCATTCCCTGTATCTGATACACCCGTGGGAATGGACTTTTCTCCAAACTAGGAAACACCAGCAATGTATAGTGCCCTGTTACCGCACCATTTTCTTTACACTTCTTTTTGTTGAAATGTTATTAATTTCTCAACACTCAATTGCCAATTCCAATGTTGTACTTTCCTAGACTTTAGAAGCCATAATTT
>NW_028097668.1:0-1671 GCF_014824575.4 Sturnira hondurensis | reverse complement strand
CACATCTGTGCCTTAAATGACAATACTGTGGGTCCTGTACCTGGTTTCGAAACACCCCCCAATAGTAGTACTCCGGGCAGTCATGCTGTTCTTCCTCCACCTCAAAGCAGAGGTAGGTAGAGTTTCGGTCAGGGGCCTCTCGCAGGTTGCGGAAATTGAAGTTGTAGGTCTTGGGAGGTAACCTGTCCATTAGGATGGTGGGGACAAGCGAGAAAATGGAAAATGCAGAGAGTGTTCCTTGGGCTTTCTCCCATCTGGTTTCTACTCAACATGGCCCCTGCCCCGCTGGTGCTCTGCGTCCCCCTCCCCTTTCCACCCAGGATTTCCTACTTCCTCCCAGGCAGGCTGATGGGGAGAGGAAGAGGAGGGTCTGCAGGGACATCAGGGACCAGTGTCCTCTCCCATGGGCCCCGGCTCTGCTGCTTCCAACAGTACAACCCACCCCCACCCCAGGTTCCTGTCCACCCATCCCCAACCCCTGTGAAACAGGCAGAGGGCCAGCTGTTAGTGAGGACNTGCTCGCTCAGCCGCACTCCACAGCATCACAGAGTCCTTCCCACACTCCAGGGCTCTGCTTTGGGCAGGCTGAGTCCTAGGGGCAGCGGGACTCTCTCCCCAGTGCAGGGGGAGGTGCTTGCCCACAAAGGCCTGTCAGTCTCACTAGGGGATGGGCCCTCGGAGGTCAGGAAAGTTCGGGAAGTTGACAAAGCTGGTTATTTTGAAAAAGCTGCTATCCCTTCCCCAGGTGATATAATCCCAGAGGAACAGGGAAGCCCTCTCTGTCTGTGGCTCAGGGTGACTCACACAAACACTGTTGTTCTGCAGGAACTCTGGCTCTCTCTCTCCCTCTCTGTCTCTCTTTTTCTCTTTCTCAGTCTCTCCCTCTCTCTCTCTCCCTCTCTCTCTCTCTCTCTCTCTCTCTCTCTGTGTCTCTCGAGAACAGGGTGCTACGTGGGTGTAGCAGCTGTGTGGGCCTACAGCCAATGCACACCCACCAAAGGTCCAAGTCTGACATGAAACAGGAACTGTAAACACCGGCCTTGGTTTCTGCCTGGCTGAAGACTCAGCTGAACTTTCTCTGTGGAGGGACGAATGGAGATGGGACTTTGGACACCCAGGGGCAGGCTCCCACCAGAATGAACCTTGCCCACCGCCATCTCCGGGTATAGGCCCTGAGATGCTTTTCTCCTGATGCTGTGGAAGAGCCTGAGGTCCACGGGCACCACCTCCACCCCAAACACTGGTTTTTAAAATGCAGGTACATTCGTGCCTAGGCTTTGTCCTATGCAAGTTTTTTAACTCAAGCTAACAAATAAATTCACAGTCTCCAGCACTGTTCCAAGGGCTCCAAGTATGTGAACTCCGCTTCTCCTTCCCAGAATTTTCTGCGAGTCACTGCATTTCATAGTGGAAGAAGCAGGGCAAGACAAGTAGTGGCCTGGTCCAGTCCCAGGGCAGGTGAGTGACAGAGGGTAGTCACACCCACAGGGTGTGCAGGGCAGTGTGTGCCCTGTGTGGGGAGGCGCCCTCTGCCACCCAGTTGTGCATGGCGGGCGTTTCTCCTGACTGTGGGCGGCCCTGTTCTCTGCTCCAGCTGCTGGTCACTGCACTATTAGACGCAAGGACCTGGCCGTGTCTGGGAACAGAGTGGCTTCACTCTTCTGCACACAG
>NW_028097667.1:0-614 GCF_014824575.4 Sturnira hondurensis | reverse complement strand
CATTTGATATAGCAAAAAGAAAAATAAAATATCTGGGAATAAATCTAACCACTATTATTTTATTTCAAATCTCATAGTTTACTCTCCCCATGTCTCACTTCATTTTTCCTTCCTCCTGAACTTTTTTATTTCAGTTTGAATTTTTTTCCCTTTCTTAGTCTGAATTCTATTCCTTACTCTTATTATTTCTCCTCCCGCTATTCTCTCAAAAGCATTTTTCTTTACTGTAGACATCTCACAACCTCTTTTTTCTTTCTTATAATATTCTTATTCTCATTCCACCTTTATTAATCTTTGCTCATATGTTGTTATTATTGACCATGTTTTGGTTTGTCTTCAATTTTGTTCGTATGTGTTCACTATTTTCTTAATTTTATTTCAAACTCATATTATGTGCTTCCTTTTTCTTACTCCATTTTGCCATCTCCCTTTCCTTTTTAACTTATATTTTAAATTTTATTTTCTTCCTTTCTTTGCCTTGTTTTTGTCCCCTATTCTTATTATTTCTCCTCCCTCTTCCCTTCCCCCAATTCTTTTTCTTCCCTTTAGTCATCTCATATTGTTTTTTCTATATTATAACATTTGTAACCTCTTTCTATACTTATTAATCTTTG
>NW_028097666.1:0-1546 GCF_014824575.4 Sturnira hondurensis | reverse complement strand
GTGTACCTCAGGTTGGAAAATTTCCACAGCACTGGAGAAACATCACTACGATGCAATACGCAGAAACACAGTCCCCAAACACATTCTCCAAAGGCCTGCCTTCTATTCTCCTAGTTCCCAGGGACACTTTTTTCTTCCTAGGTGGATCTGGGCCTGCAAATCTCTTCCAGTTTCCTAAGCATACTCTCCCAAGCCCAGTGTGGCTATTCTAGACTTGGAGAATTGAGCAGGGCACTGGAGAAGCCCACTGAATACCCAACAAACTTCCAACACATTCAACATGCAACTTCTTTCTGGACTCTCTACTTTGTACTTAACTCCAAGACTAGGAAAGCTTGGATCGGGGTGCATTTCGGCTTCAAATAGGGGAAAGAAAACTGCAGAACCCTATTTACCTCACAAGAACCTCAACCCATTCTACAACCACTCCCCGGCCCGGCTGCCTACTTTCCTACTATGTCTCAAGCTAGAACTTATTCTGCCTCGGTTGGATCTGGGCTTCAAACATGAGACTAGGGAAATTGTTCCAGTTTTCCAAGCCTTCTTTTCTCATCACAGCCTTGGTTTTCAAGACTTGGAAGAAATAACAGGACACTGGAGAACCTTAGGTACCTTCAGAATATGGTGCAACCCATTCCACGGACAACTTCCCACTAGCCTCCGTTCTTTCTTCCGAACTCCCAGGCTGGAATGCCTCTTCCCATGTAGATTTCGCCTGGAAACATGGGCAATGCACTGGAGAAACCTGTTACCCACAGAAGTTACTGAAACCCTTTCCCACCCACATTCTCCCCAAGGCTGCCTAGTTTTCTCATAACTCTCAAGTGAGAAATACCTCCTCTTAGGTGGATCTGGACTTGGCAAACGGGGCTTGGAAAACTGAACAGTTTTCCAACCCCAGTTTCCGAAGCCCAGCTTTTAGGTTCTTGACTTGAAAAATGTAACAGGGCACTGGAGAAGCCCATGTTCTCACCGAAGAAAACTGGTACTTTTTTCACAAACAACTTCCCTCAAGGCTCTTTGGCGTTTACTGAAATTCCAGGCTAAAACGGCTCCGTTTCAGGTGTACCTCAGGTTGGAAAATTTCCACAGCACTGGAGAAACATCACTACGATCCAATACCCAGAAACACATTCCCCAAACACATTCTCCAAAAGGCTGCCTTCTTTTCTCCTAACTCCGAGGGACACTTTTTTCTTCCCAGGTGGATCTGGGCCTGCAAATCTCTTCTAGTTTCCTACGCATACTTTCCCAAGCCCAGTGTGGCTATTCTAGACTTGGAGAATTGAACAGGGCACTGGAGAAGCCCACTGACTACCCAACACGCTTCCGACACATTCAACAGGCAAACTTCTTTCTGGGCTCTCGACTTTGTACTTAACTCCAAGTCTAGGAAAGCTTCTTTTGGGGTGCATTTCGGCTTCGAAAAGGGGACAGAAAGCTGCAGAACCCTAATTACCTCTGAAGAACCTCAACCAATTCAACAACCACTCCTCTGCCAGGCTGCCTACTTTCCTACTATGTCTCAAGCTAGAACTTCTGCCTG
>NW_028097665.1:0-604 GCF_014824575.4 Sturnira hondurensis | reverse complement strand
CAGGCATGTGCCCTGACTGGGAATCGAACCGTGATCCTCTGATTCACAGGCCCGCACTCAATCCACTGAGCTACACCAGCCAGGGCCCACTCATTAGTATTTTTTTCCATTTTTTAAAAATTGTTGTTCAAGTTGTCTGCGCTTTCTCCCCATCACTTTTTTAGTATTTTTTTAATTAAAAAATATTCAATTACAGTTGACATACAGTATTATATTAGTTTCAGGTGTACAACAGTGATTAAACATTTATATACCTTATGAAGGATTACACTGAGAAGTCTAGTATGCATCTGACATCATACATAGTTGTCACAGTATTGAGTATATTCCCTGTGCTGTATGTTACATCCCCATGACTGTTTCTATGACTGGATACTGTACTTCTTAACAGTATCTAGCATGCATCTGCCATCATACATAGTTGTCACAGTATTGAGTATATTCCCTGTGCTGTATGTTACATCCCCATGACTGTTTCTATGACTGGATACTGTACTTCTTAACCCCTGTCCCTTTTTCACCCAACTCCCCAACCTCCATTAGTATTAAAAAGCTATCAAAGCAATTCTGATATTCAGCTAGCTTGAGAACTGTCCTAACTCTT
>NW_028097664.1:0-644 GCF_014824575.4 Sturnira hondurensis | reverse complement strand
TTGGAACTTTAATAGGTATTGCATTGAATCTATAAATTGCTTTGGGTAGTACAGACATTGTGATGATATTAATTCTTCCAATCCATGAGCATGGTATATGTTTCCATTTGTTTGTGTCTTCCTTGATTTATTTCTTCAGTGTTGTATAGTTTTCTGCATACAGGTCTTTTACCTCCTTGGTTAGGTTTATTCCCAGATATTTTATTTCTGTTTTTGCTATATTGAGTGGGATTTTTTCCCTGATTTCTGCTTCTTCTGTTTCATTGTTGGTATACAAAAATGCCTTTGATTTCTGGATATTAACTTTGTATCCCGCTGTTTTGCAAAATTCATTTATTAGTTCAAGCAGTTTTTTGGTAGAGGCTATAGGATTTTCCATGTACACTATCATGTCATCTGCAAACAGTGCCAGTTTTGTTTCCTCCTTTCCGATTTGGATGCCTTTTATTTCCTTTTCTTCTCTGATCGCTTTGGCTAGAACTTCTAATACTATGTTGAATAGAAGTGGTGAAAGTGGGCAACCTTGTCTTGTACCTGATCTTAGTGGAAAACCTTTTAGTTTTTGCCCATTGAGTATGATGCTGGCTGTAGATCTTTCATATATGGCCTTTATTATATTGAGGAATGCTCCCTCTATTCCCACC
>NW_028097663.1:0-555 GCF_014824575.4 Sturnira hondurensis | reverse complement strand
AAGCCCATCATTCGAAGCACATTTTCTTTCTTTTTTTTTTTTGGTGATAATTTCCTCTCTACTGTTATCCATATAGATTGCTTGCTTGCTCCTCTGAATTTCGATGCCCTTATAACACCATCGTTAATTTTGTTTTCCAAACAATAGAACTGAGTGGGTTAGTCGAAATTCTTACTTAATAAACAGGTCTTGGAAATGGCTTTAGTCAACATAGGCCTTGCCCCCTGGGGAGAGTTTCTTGACAAAAGCATTCTGACTTTCTCTTCAGCGTTCATTGAATGTACAACTGAAGGAGGATTGAAAGTTTTCTAGGGACTGAAAGGAGTCAAAGCCCATCTTTCCTCATTCTCAAAGGGAGAACTGTTTTTTAACTGAAGTACAGTTGTAATCTTCTTCTATTTGAAAGTCACTCTTATAAATCATCCCTCTCTGTTTGGGGTATGCCATTGGAGAATTCAATAGGGTGGAATCCTACCTTTTGTTGAAGTTAGAGGGATAAATAAAATTTCATTTCTTTCAGTCTAAAATGTCTACATATGAATTTGATGTGATGGA
>NW_028097662.1:0-620 GCF_014824575.4 Sturnira hondurensis | reverse complement strand
AATGTGGCTTCTGAAGCAGGAAATCCATCTTACTGGCTGGCATCCTAACTCGCAGCCAAAGTCAGCCAAACGTTCATGACAGCCCACGGGGGCCAAAGGGAATCCATAAAACTTTCATTTCACAGGGCACAGGGCTTTCACACACTCCAAAGCACTTAAGATTGAAATCCTCTGTGGTATCAGGCTGGGGCTTAAGCAAAAGCCATGTAACGAATGTGGCCTAAAAGGCAACAACGCTCTAGGCAGTCCATCCTTACCCTAATGAGCATGAAAGCTTCGAAGCACTAGGTTTTAATGACCTCAAATTTGATGTAGACAATGCCGAAAAGTTAAAAATCAAACCATGCATATAAGCCTACCGTGCTGAAAATTATTACAGAAGATTATAATACTTCTCTTTAAAAGAATATTCCCATGTTCTATCTTAGTTAGGTAACTTAACATAAACCATTTGTTAGAACAACCAGTACTCCTCTTCGAAAAAAACACAAGGTGTCAACTTTTCTAATAATGCTAAAATTATACAAGATGTTAACAATGACATCTATGGGTTCTGAGATGAAATGTCTGATTTTTTTTTTGCTGCTGATCCATTAATTTCTAACTCTTCTAAATGTTTC
>NW_028097661.1:0-844 GCF_014824575.4 Sturnira hondurensis | reverse complement strand
AGACATCAGAATGGCACAGCTAAATGTCTTAAAAGTTTTTAATTAAAGAGTTAAAAACAGGTTTGTAATGTCACTGAAGATGTACAGTTTACAGGTTCGAAGGACCTTGCAATAGAATGTCTTCCCAAAAGACAGTTTCACAGGCGCAGAGACTGGTTTGGGGATTGTTGTGTGAATTAACCTGTGTGTTCTTCTGTTTTCATAGGGTGTATGCCTATGACCTGTGTATGCCTATAAGTAATTGGTTACAATATAGGCCTCATTTAAGGAGCCCATCTTCCTCATCGCCCCAGCTAAGACTCAACGGTTTGGCTAAACTGAGTAGTTGGGTTGGTGAAGGGCTGGGGCAGTCTGTAGGCTTCAATTTAGAACTGATTTTCCGTTTTCTGTCTTGATGGCTTGGACAGAAAGGGCCCAGAAATCTGAAAGGAGGGAAATCTTAACGTATTCCCCTCAGCCCGAGTGAAGTACAGTGGGCCACAAGAGTCTTGGATAGGTGTAGCATGCCTTGTACACCTTCCTCTAGATAAGCCATTCTTTACTGAAGTCCCTGCCTTTGTTATTTAATAGTTATAATTTAATTGTGCTTCCAATTTCTTGCCTAATCTATACCCTCCAGAATATGACCTGACCAGAAGGCCAACAGTCCAGTAATGCCAGCCTTTAGACACCAAGCCTGCGACTTCCTGGTGACAGCCACCTGACCAGGATCCTGTAAGGTCCTTCCCCTCATAGGAAGGACTCCCTCTGTGCTGCACCATCCTCCCTTTCAGGGCACCTCTGACCCAGGGCTAGGAAGGACAACGTCCATGTCCAGCCGGAAGCAGTTACAAGAAGATGAGAC
>NW_028097660.1:0-848 GCF_014824575.4 Sturnira hondurensis | reverse complement strand
CAGGAACAAATAAACGGCAAACGGTTCACTCTCCAGATAACACAGCACCTTCTACAGTAGTGCCAGAATAGTATAATTTTACACAATTGGTAGAGATTTATCTGGGAAACCCGCTTCCGAGGAAAAGACCTTATTGTCTAGGAACGAAGAATCGGCAAACGCTTAACTCTGCAGATAACACAGCACCTTCCCCAGCAGTGTCAGCAAAGGATACTTCTGCACAAGTGGTAGAGACTTATCTGGGAAACCCGCTTATTATGAACAGTGCCTATAGCACAGGAACGAATAAACGGAAAACGCTTAACTCTGCAGAAAACACAGCACCTTCGGAAGCAGTGCCAGATAAGGATACTTCTACACAAAGGGTAGAGACTTATCGTGGGAAACCCGCTTCCTACGAAATGTGCCTATTGCCCAGGAAGGAAGAAAGTGTAAACGCTTAACTCTGCAGAAAACACAGCACCTTGGCCAGCAGTGCCAGAAAAGGATACTTCTACACAGGGGGTAGAGACTTATCTGGGAAACCCGCTTCCTACGAAATGTGCCGATTGCCCAGGAACGAATAAACGGAAAACATATAACCCTGCAGATAACATAGCACCATCCCCAGCAGTGCCAGCAAACGATACTTCTACACAAGGGATAGAGACTTTTCGTGGAAAACCTGCTTCCTACAAAATTTCCCTGTTGCCCAGTAAGGAAGTAAGGGCAAACGCTACACTCTGCAGGTAACACACCACCTTCTGCAGCAGTGCCAGAAAAGGATACTTCTGAACAAGGGGTAGAGACTGATCTTTGAAACCCGCTTCCTACGAAATGTCCCAATTTCCCAGCAACCAATACACGGC
>NW_028097659.1:0-953 GCF_014824575.4 Sturnira hondurensis | reverse complement strand
TTTCTGCTGCATAGAATTCCATTGTGTAAATGTACCGTAGTTTTTTGATCCAGTCATTTACTGATAGGCATGTAGGTTGCTTCCAACTCTTGGCTATTGTAAATTGTGCTGCAATGAACATTGGTGTGCATAGGTTCTTTTGGATTGGTGTTTTGGGTTCTTAGGATATACTCCTAACTGTGGAATTGCTGGGTCAAAAGGCAGGTCCATTTTTAGTTTTCTTAGAAAATTCAATACTGTTTTCCATAGTGGTTGTACAAGTCTGCAATCCCACCAACAGTGAACTAGGATCCCCTTTCCCCCACAACCTCTCCAAAATTTGTAGTTTGTTGCTTTGTTTATGAGGGCCATTCTGACCGGTGTAAAGTGGTATCTCATTGTGATTTTAATTTGCATCTCTCTGATACCTAGCGATATCGAGCATCTTTTCATGCATCTCTGGATCCTCTGTATGTCCTCCTTGGAGAAGTGTCTGTTCAAGTCCTTTGCCCATTTTTTAATTGGGTTGCTTGTCTTCTTTGAGTGGAGTCATGTAAGTTCTTTGTATATTTTGGAAATTAAACCTTTGTCTGAGGTATCATTGGCAAATATATTTTCCCAAATAGTTGGTTCTCTTTTTATCTTAATACTGTTTTCTTTAGCCATGCAGAAGCTTTTTATTTTGATGAGATCCCATTTGTTTATTCTTTCCTTTATATCCGCTGCTCTAGGGGACATATCAGTAAAAATGTTGCTGCGTGAAATATCTGAGATTTTCCTGCCAATGTTCCAAGTCCATGTTCCAAGTCCATGTTCTCCTCTAGGACTTTACTGGTTTCACGGCTTATATTTAAGTCTTTTATCTACTTTGAATTTATTTTGGTGTATGGTGTAAGTCGGTGCTCAAGTTTCATTGTTTTGCACATAGCCGTCCAGTTCTCCCAGCACCATTTGTTGAAGAGGCTATTTTTACT
>NW_028097658.1:0-1336 GCF_014824575.4 Sturnira hondurensis | reverse complement strand
GGAGGTTAACACACCTGTGAGAGCCCCCTTGGCGCAGACCCCTCCTTCTAACACTGCCCACCCTCAGACAGAGCTCTGACTGTAACCATTCTGATTGTGTCCCTCCTTGCTTCTTCCATTTCCATGTAACCTTCCTCGTGGTTCCTCCTCAGTCCACATGCATAAAAGACATGGCAACACTGTCCTTTTCCAGGGCATTTGAAACCTTGCTACATGGTGCGTGCCATCAGATTGGCTCAAACAAGTGCTTATAAAAGTTCCCTAGAGGACATTTATAAGCTTGGACATTTCCTACTCCAACAAAGCTATAGCAAATGAGATTATGCAGCCGCATAAACATACAGTTGACCCTTGAACAATGGTTTGAACAATGTGCTTCACTTATAGTGAAATTATTTTCTATAAAAAGGGTTTTTTCTGAATCATTAACGAAAACAGAGGCTCTTGTGCCCGATGCAATTGTAAGCCAGACACTGAGACACAGGGGCTTGGAGAAAGGAAAGGTCTATTTGATTTGGCCAAAGCAAGAGGACAGGAGAAGAAGATATCCCGAATACCTTCCCTCAAAAAGCAAAAGTATGGAGTTTTCACTCAGCTAGGGGGTAACGCACAGGGGGCTTCAGGGAGAGGTGGGAAAGCCTGCGTTTTTTTGTTACAGGCAACATTATGTGCGACTCGACTTCTGAGTCTCAGCAGCTGCCCGTAATTTCCCAACAGACATTTATTTATTCTGGAGCAGAAACTCAAACCTTCTCTTTGAGACCCTAAAGTTACCTGCTACTGCTGCTGGACAAAGAGCCAGCACATCAGCGATTTGCAGTTGTATTGTGAGAAGAAGAGGTGCTGGGTTGAGAACCAAGATTGTGTAAAATGCCCCATGATTGTGCACCAGTGACATTATCTTCTAGCAAAAATTAGAAACTAGGCATCTTGTGACCTTTGTTATTATTTAACCTATCATCGTTTCACACAGAACTAGTTGTATTTCCTGTTATTACAAGCAAATTATAATTCCAAACATTTCTCCTGGAACTTGGTTTATAGGCGGGTCTTCAGAACATGACTAACATGCTTTCTTGGTATTTGTCCATGGTCTATGCGGCAGCCAATGCAAAAAACACAGTTAGTTCTAGTCTATGCGTATACAGCTAGACTCTACCATCTACACCTAACATGTTTACTGTTGACTCTCGGCTTTACTGTGAATGTATTTTCTCTTCCTTGTGATTTCCTTAATGAAAGTTCTTCCCCCCAGCCTACTTTGTTGTGAGAACGCCATATTACATGACATACACCACATATTATGTGACATACAGACTGCACTTTAATCCACTGT
>NW_028097657.1:0-796 GCF_014824575.4 Sturnira hondurensis | reverse complement strand
AAAGAGAAAGTGATTTGACTCCCATTCTCCAATCTCCAACATAGTTAGAACGAGATGATTTGGGAATACTTCTGCAGCAGTGATAAACGCCATGTACATGATCCAAAATTTTAAAGTGTTTATGTTGTCTGAAACAGAACTGTTACCCTGGAGTTTGAAACACTGTCAACCTTGTTTGCCCAGAAAAAGTTGTGCTCAATACGAGTATTGCCACCTTGATTTGGTTAAGTTCCAACGTTTCCTGATGCTTCTCTCTAAGAAATATGAACTAGGATACCTAAAATGGAGCACTCTTATCACGCTCGCTTCTCTCATCCCAAAACTCTCTCCTACAAAGCACAAGTACTTCCATAAGTACATTCTGATATGATTTCCTTTGGGAAAACTATACAAGTTTCCTCTGTTTCACACACAGCACGCTTTTGAACATCATTCATATGTGGGGCACAAGTGAAGTGGTGAAAGTTTTGGTGTAGTATTTACAGGGAAACGTGTCCGCGTACAAGAACAAGTTCACAGAAGTGGTAGAAAAGTTGAAGTACTTCAAAGAACATTGCATTCTGTCATTCAAAAAGGAGATGCCTTCACTGTGGTTGGAAACATTTCAGACAGAGTTTTCCTCAAACAGCCATTGTAAGGGACTTGTTCACTCCCAAGGGATTGCCCAAGTTCCCAACATCTCATAGTGCTGAGAACACAGGGAAATTCAGTTGCGTGAAAGAAGTAAACTGCTCATCTGCTTTCCATTTTGGAATTCACAAAGGGGTTTGTTCCAATCAGGTAGTGCAGAGTACAT
>NW_028097656.1:0-523 GCF_014824575.4 Sturnira hondurensis | reverse complement strand
TCAGGAGAAGAGTGATTTTGAAGAATCAAAAGCATATCTGTTACTCATACATTAGAGATTTCACTGGGGTGATGAAATTTTCTCAGCTGAATTATGTTGATGGTTAAACAAATTAGTAAATTTAATAAAATATCATTAAATTCTACACTTCAAGTGGAAGGATCTTATGAAATATAAGCTGTATTATGATAAGGTAGTTAAAATCTAAACAATACTCCATAAAAATAATAAAAAGCATGATAAGGAATTAGGAGGGGCTCCAAAAATCTTGGAATTTATTTATAAAAATTTGCATTTTTATTCTTACATGTTTAACTTTAGTCACTTTTAAAGTACTCTCTATTTGATGTAATACGTCTTTTGGGATGTTTTTACATTAAAAACCTTTTTTGAACTTCTATTTTGATGCCTTTTGATGCCTCTGCTATTTTTTTTCACGCCCTCCACATAGGTAAAACATTTCCCAAGAGGAGTCTTTTCATCAGGTAAAATAAACAAACAGAAAATCACTGGAGAGGAGATT
>NW_028097655.1:0-1576 GCF_014824575.4 Sturnira hondurensis | reverse complement strand
GCCATCCTGGTGGAGGGCCTGCCACTGCCTCTGCGACGCTCCCTCGTACCTTCTTGATCCGCAGTCATCTCCTCTCCTCAACCTCAATTCCCGCACCAGCCCTTGGCTTGACCAACCGCTGGACACCAATGCCTTCCCAGCAGCATGGGGTCTGCGCCAGCACTCTGCTTGGGGAATTGAGAGTTGCCTGGATGATCCCTGTGGCACAGGACCTGCACTGGCTCTCAAACAGTCTCGGGGAGTCTCGGGCTGCTGGCTGGGCCGCTGGAAGAGAGCCAGTCGTCAGCTCCATCCCTACTCAGCCAGCACAGACATGGGAACACCGGGAGTCAGGCTGTGGCTGTTGGTTTGGGAGAATTGTGAGTTGCCCTGTGTGTTCAGCCACAACCCAGGGAAAGGTCTGCACACAACCCTACGAGAACAGGAAAGCCTGCCTGGGAGCGCGGGCCCTAGTGCCAGACCAGGGCTGGAAAGCTGGGGAGAAAATCTGCTCTTTGTATGGCGCAGGAGAGCACCACCAGTCTGGATCTTGGGGGGTGGGTGGGTACTGGCGAGACCAGTTGAGCTTACTGAGGTGTGAGAAAAGCCACACTAACAGCCCCTCAGGCAGCTGCAGCTATTGAGACCAGAGGAAAAGGTTTAACTAGCTGGAAACCAACCAGAGGAGTAGTGGAAGCTGAGAAAACCAAGATACCTACAGGACACTGCACCACTGAATTTCACAGGTATCCTACCACAGAAGTTCACATCATAAACTCAGGGCACCAGAACAGATCAATTTAAGAAGCTGAGGCCAACAAGAAGAGCATCACAAACAATGGGAAGACAAAGAAGCAATCATCAAATGAAAGAAAAGGAGGAAGTCTCAGAAAGAATGTTAGATGAAATAGAGGCAAGCCAAGTATCAGATATTGAATTTAAAGCACTAGTTATCAGGAAATTCAAAGAGCTTACAACGAGCTACCTGAAACTACAGGGTACCTACAATAAACTCACCATCAACTATATCAACATGAAAAAGAAAATAGAAACCATCAGCAAAGGCCAAGAGGAAATGAAGAATACAATTTCTGAACTGAAGAACACAGTAGAGGGTATGAAAAGCAGGATCGATGAAGTGGAAGACCGCAAAAGTGAGCCAGAGGACAGGGTGGAGAGAATCTCCCGGATGGACCAAGTCATGGAAAAGAGAATCAGAAAGAACAAGGAGAGTTTAAGAGAAATGCAACACAATATGAAACGTAATAATATCCGAATTATAGGAATACCAGAAGGAGAAGAAGAACAAGGGATAGAATACCTACTTGAAAGAGTAATAATGAAAAATTTTCCTAAGTTGAAGAGAGAGAAAGTCACACGAATCCAGGAATCGCAGAGAATCCCAGGCAGGTGGAACCCAAAGAAGCCTACTGCAAGACACATCATCATTAAAATGGCAAACCTCCAAGACAAAGAAAAAACCCTAAAGGCAGCAAGGGAGACAAAGGAAGTAACATACAAGGGGGTACCAATAAGATTGGCTACTGACTTCTCAACGGAAACATTGCAAGTAAGAAGAGAATGTCAGGACATATTC
>NW_028097654.1:0-1529 GCF_014824575.4 Sturnira hondurensis | reverse complement strand
GTCCTTACAGCTCTAAAATAATATATTGTGCTTGGCTCCCCAGCCAAGAAATTGGAAGTTTCCATGTGAAGTGATTTAGAGCATAGGTGCTTATTACACGGATGTATTACACTGAACCCCGTGAAGCAGCTAATACCTGGTAATTGTAATGTATAGAAAATGATAACACATATATGTCATTTATATTATATATATCACATGTAATATAAGCACAGGTACACATCTGTGTACCATTCTGTCCACTACTGTACTGCTTGGTGCCCACAGAGTTTGTATCACTTATGTTTCTATTTCTTAAAAGCTGAAATAGGTGAAAGACCACAAATTCTTACTGCAGCTGTGAGCTGGCTGTAATTGTATCTGGGAATATAAGGCTGGTGAGTGGATATAACTAGGAAACACCAGTGAAGTCCTCAGTCCAGTATCCAAATATTCACCAAAATGTTCAGCACTGTTATGAAAGGCAGTTTGTGGACTTTTCTGGTTTTAGAGCTACTGTAACATCAAGTGGCTTTAAATGGCCACCAATTTCTAGCATGTCCCTGGGTTTATAGCTATAGGTCAATGGGACTTGGCAAGTTCACAGGCAAAGTGTCACATTGTTCCAACATCTCCTCAGCCCTAGAGTCTCATATTTACTTAAGGCAGACACAATTCATCCCAGTTTTCAGGGCTCATCTTCCAATTCTGCCCCAGGTAACTATGTATTCACTGGACTGTTGTACAAATTATCCCTCTATTCTCTTGAGCTGTAAACTCCTAGAAATGGGCACCTTGCTTTTCTTTTTCACTGTAGCATCTGAGTCCTTAGTAGAGGTCCCCACACAGACTCTGTGTTCAGTAAGTAATGGCTGAATGAAAGGGTAAACACCTCCTGCTTCTGTGCAGTGAGGTCTTGTTGGCTGCTTTTTGGGTTCACTATTTTCCTGGAAGCAGACTGAGTAACAGCAGAGATGCCTACAATTAGTAGTAAAAAATTAATAAGGATGTAGATAAAATTTCATGATTTTCCAAGAAAATTAGAGTATGAGATGTGATGGTCCTGGTTATATTTCCAGGATCCTGAGAGTCCCAAACCTTCCTCCTCTCCTGCAGAGAGATGAGCAGCATGAGGTCTTGGAACCAGAGCAGCATGTCTGAATTCCTCCTCCTGGGGCTCCCCATCCCTCCAGGGCAGCAGGGCCTGTTCTTTGCCCTGTTCCTGGGCATGTACCTGACCACAGTGCTGGGCAACCTGCTCATCATCCTGATCATCAGGCTGGACTCTCGCCTGCACACGCCCATGTACTTCTTCCTCAGCCACTTGGCCTTCTCTGACATTTGTCTGCCATCTGTCACTGTTCCTAAGATGCTCATGAATATGCACACACGGCAACAATCCATTCCCTATGTGGGATGCATTTCTCAGTTGTATTTTTTCATGGTTTTTGGTAGTCTTGACAATTTCCTTCTTGCGATGATGGCATATGACAGGTATGTGGCCATCTGTCACCCTCTACACTACACTACTATCGTGAGGGAGGAGTTGT